>NC_056523.1:192874924-192876841 GCF_019175285.1 Sceloporus undulatus
CTAAGCAGTTTACACTCTGTAAGCCAACTGCCTCCAACAAGCTGGTTACTCAGTTTACTGACCTACGAAAGGATGGAAAGTTGAGTCAGCCTTGGAGCCCTAGGATCAAACTCACAGGAGTTTATCAGACAAGGGAAATTGGAAGTATGGCAATCCGAATGCAATCATGGGGTTTAAAGTTATTGCGTGATAGACTACCACATGCAATTTTGGGCAATGGGAAGTCAGTCCGAACGCAATCATGGGGTTTCATGTTATTACATGAGAGGTGATCATATGCAATTTCGGGCAATGGGAAGGCAGTTCAAACGCAATTCGAATTCACGTAAATTCGCTGAACTAGTGAATTCATGTGAATGCGTTCTGGCCCCACTTTCCGTTCATTCGAAATTAAGAGAAATTCCTCCCATGTGATAAACTCCACAGCATTGTGACTGCAGTATCAGCATTTAATCACTGCGCCACCAAGGGCTTAGGTTTTATCCATCACTTAAATAGCATGCCTTGGGAAAATACCTGGAAATTGTTACTTTCTGTTAGACTCTGGATCATAGGAAGACAAAGCGTCCATCTACACTGTAGAAATAATGCAATTTGACATCACTCTGGAGTATATCACACGGAGCTTTTTGGTGGTGTTGTGGCTCAGTTCCAGCTCACTTCTGAAGTGATTGCACTTCCAATGATGCAGTTTCATGTCATAAACTGACTATCAGAAGGCATTGATTTCCATGGGAGCCCCTTGCGAATTGCTTCAGCAGTGTTTCTGAAGTCACCCCTCATTTTGGTAAAAACGGGAAAAAAGTGACTCCAGAGAATTCGCTTCCAGGCTGCCTTCGATTGCACTGCGATTTTATCTGATGTGGAAAAGCACTCCGATGCCACCCCCCTTGGCCCCTGCGTCCTGCTCCGTCATTCCCCTCCTCCTCCTTCATGTCATCTCCTCCTCTCTGCCAGCCAGCCGATCCCATCATCCCCAGCGTCCCCTGCATCCTCCTAGACCCAGATCTGCTCCCCTCCTCCAGCCTGCCACCAATCCCATCATCCCCTGTCTTCTCCTAGTCCCTGATCTGCGCCCCCTACTTCAGCCTCCCACCAATCCCATCATCCCCTGACTGCTCCTGCATCCCAATCCTGGCCCCAGGGATCCCCAGCGACCTATCCCATCATCCCCTGCCTTCTCCTACATCCCGATCCTGGTCCCAGGGACCCCCCGCGACCAATCCCATCATCCCCTGACTGCTCCTAGACCCCGATGAAGGATGACAGCTAAGGAGGGGGCAGGGAAGGAGGTCAGTGTCCAGAGCCCCACTGAGCATGTGCAAGGGTGCCGATTTGAATCGTTGACCCCTCAAAGTATGCTCTGGTGTGGTAATACAATGTGCACTCACTCCCCTTTGCTTGAGTCTGCATCATGTGACTTGCTTGGAATCGAACTGACTTTGCTTGCCCCTCACTTCGGAAGGACAACAGAAAGGCAACCAGGTGTGGAAAAACATGACGTTTTAACCTCAATCCAAATTGCTAGAGAGGAGTGACTCTGGATCTGGTGTAAAAAAAATCATGCTTTGCATTGCTAGAACAGGAGTGACTGCGGATCTGAGCTGCAAACCCCCCCCCCCCATGTGTGATAAGGTCCTTTAACTGCAATGGCTCCATCCTACAGAATCCTGGGACCTATAGCACTCTTTGACAGACCTGAAAAAACTACAGATCCCAGGGTTACATAGGATGGAGCTACTGTATTTAAAAAAAGTTCCGACTGCATTATTTCTACAGTGCAGACGCACCCATACAGTCCCTGATTACTGAGAAATGTACACTTCCCAGTTTCTTTTCCCTTTTTTCTCTTTGGTGCAAATACCAGCAGTCAGTGATTCACCACATCACAGCAGCCGTTTTCCAGGAGAATGTCTT
>NC_056523.1:192876866-192893228 GCF_019175285.1 Sceloporus undulatus
GTCTTGTGTACTTACATTTCCACTTTGCATGAAGCACTTGGTTACTGTGAGTGATGCCTTGGATTGTCTATTGTTGAAGGCAGCCTTTCTGGATTTGGTGTGAAGACACCCTCCTTATTACAGCTTCCTTTAAAAGGATCAATAAGTTCAAAGTGCAGCTGTGAGAATCAACGACACAAGGTGCATCACATTATAGAGAAAATGTACTTGACACCATTAACTGCCATGGCTTCATCCTCCAGAATCTGGGATTGTAGTTTTGTGAGGGCCCAGCTCTCTTTGGCAGGATGCTAAGGACCTGTGTTAAAATTACATTCCCCAGGATTCTTCAGATGGGAATACAGCTGGTTTGTCATTTAAATTGCATTTATTTTACAGTTCATGCACTTCTGTCGGAAAATTAATGTGTTTTTTCTGTACAAATGGATGACAAATAGAGAGAGGATCGTTATTTCATTCAGTCCTTATGTATATTTGAGCAGGCTGTTTGATGATCGCGTCTCAGGTGTCTTCATTCATAGGATTGTGAGAAATTGAGCTGACTTGATTGCGGTGTTAACGTAAATTATTCAGACCAT
The DNA here is from genome assembly GCF_019175285.1 of Sceloporus undulatus. NCBI lineage: Eukaryota > Metazoa > Chordata > Lepidosauria > Squamata > Phrynosomatidae > Sceloporus > Sceloporus undulatus. Next base: position 192,877,445 of record NC_056523.1, read on the forward strand.
TGACTTTGTTTGAAACAGTCTCAGTTTCCTCAAAATTTCTCTGCAGGAACTTCTGGATCCATCTTGTGTGTTTATAGTGGATTGTATGTATTGCCTGGATTTGTTGTTGTTAACTGCCTCAAATCAGTTTGACCATGGCGTACACTGTGGATGAGAACTTCCAAGCCCCCCACCCTGTCTGTTTGCTTAGTTCCTGCAAACTCATAATTGTGACCTCCCTTATAGAATCCATCCATCTAGCATGGGCCTCTTCTCTTTCTGTTCATTCTTTTCCAGCTTATCCCTTCCCCCCAATTTATTCTTGCTTTTTATGGGATGTGACCAAGTTATGGACAGCCTTCAGTTTTGTATCTTGGCTTCGGGGATTTTGGTTGATCTTGCTACTGCTCTAGGTGCCATTTTGCTTTGGTCTTTTGGACTTCCACAGATACTCAACCTTTCCCAGCACTGCATCTTCAAATGAATTGATTTTCTTCCTATTTGTTTTTAACTGTCCGCTCTCACATTCCATCGTTAATGCAATAGGGATAGGATTGGTGTTTGATTCTAACCTTTGTGCTCGTTGTACATTCTTTGCATTTTTTAGTGATTTTTTTATGTTCTTTCACAGCCACTCTTCCATTTTTATTTTCTTCTAATTTTGGCTGTCAGTCCTTTTCCTATTCAATATTTGAGCCCAGGTATGAGAACTCTTTAGTATTTCTATTCTTCATTGCCGGTTTGAATTTGTGTAGGTTTCCATGGTCATTATTTTGGTTTTCTTTTGTGCTCAACAATAGTCTTGCCTTTGTCATTTTTCTTGCTCTTTTTAGTAGTTGTTCAGGTTAGGAAGTTTTTTGCAGTATTTGTTGTTGTCTGCGTATCTTAGATTACTGATTTCCTTCCTCCTCTTTCATCCTTTTTGTATTCCAGTCTGCTTTCCTTACAATATTGTTCTGCATTACGTTGAATATGGTGGTGTGAGAGAGTACATATTGTCTTACCTCTTTGCAATGGTGACAATTTGTTTCTCCATGTTTTTTCTGTTTTGCGGTGTGCCAAGCCATCCCATTTCAGTGCTGAGGAGCATTAAATATTAAGTCGGGGTCTTCAAGCCGAGCAAAATGGCGCCTTCAGCACTGAATGGGGATGGCTTGGCGCTGCATTAACAGGGCCATTTGAGGACGGATTTGCTGTTGGTGATAAAATCCGTTTTTTTCCTGGGTTGTGCACGGCAACGAGTCCCTTCCGTTTCCCATAAGAGCTCAAAGGGCAATTCATATTTTTTTTAAAAAAAAAAACAGCACTTCTCAACCATGGATGGTCTAAGTTCTTTCTTAAGTTATGGGATTAGAAGAGAAATGATTTACATACTTGCCGTTCTCATATTCAACCTACCACTTTCGGATGCAGCGGGGAATTATGTTCCTTTAGAAAATAATCATCATAGGAACTACTTTTGGTTATGTGGGGTGTGGGTTTTTTTGTGCTATATATCCCACCCCACAAACCCAACCAAGTTCTTTTTAAAAATGTAATAAAGCAGTACAAAACTTTCCACTTTGCCCTTCAGAACATCCATTGACATCTAAGTTTGTTTTCTTTTTGGTTTTTTTAAAAATTGAATCCTGCCCCCCCCCCATGGGGACTGAAATAACATTACTGCATTTAATTTTTTAATTTTTTTAAAAAATGACCAACAGCCGTTTCCCTGTTCTTTCAAGGTTTTCTTTCATTGTAGGGAGGAATCACTCTGAGTCTTGTTCTTTCAGCAGGCCTCCAGTTAAAAGACCTTCTCTTGGGTCAGGCATATCCAGTTATCATTTCCCCTGATGTTGATTAACAAAAATTCCATAACCAAAATGAACAGTAATGGAGAAAGAGGGCAACCTTGCCGTGTTCCTTTTTGCACTTCAATTGAATTTGTTTTTTCCCCATTGATAATAATTCTTGCTGTTTGCTTTTTATATATTGCCATAGTCCAGTTTAAAAAAACTGGACCAACATCTAATTTTTCTAGAGCAAACTGCAAAAAGGCCCAATTTACATTATCGAAGGCCTTCTCAATATCTAAAAATATGAGAGCTAACTTCTTTTCATTATGCACTTCGATATGTTCCAATAAATTTATCACATGCCTGATGTTATCTTTTAGTTGCCTTATTTATGACAAATAATCAAGTTTCTTCTTCATGGTCTCTGCAAATCACAGAAATGGGTTTCTGTAGTGTGAATTGGACTTTGGTGATCTTGAGCAAGTCACATTCTCTCAGCAACGGAGGATGTATGTGATATACCAAAACTGTATATGCTATAAAAGTATTCATAACATTGTCGCAATCTCAGTCCCTTATCTGTGAAATGAAAGTATCAAGGACAGTGGGCACCCCCCCCCTGAAAAAAACTACCAAGAAAACCCCTTGATAGGTTCACCTTAAGGTCGCCATAAGTAAAAAATGGCTTGGTAGCACACAACAACAACAATCTTTGGTTTATGTGGACTTATTTGAAAGATTTTAACTAGCTAAAGTTGATATTAAGTACACTTAAAGGTTTAAAACCTAATCACTCATGTGAGAATTACATGGTGCCAAGGATCCTGCCAAAGACAACAACTCCATTTTGAACTTTTTTTTCTCTCCTGCAACTGCTGCTAAAGCATTATCCTGTGCCTGCATATACAGTGGGCCCTTGGTATACGCTGGGGTTTAGTTCCAGGACGGCCTTTAGATACCAGAATCTGTGAATACTCAAGTCACATTAAATACAGTGGCACAGTAAAATAGCGTCCCCTATATAAAATGGCACAATGGATTTGCTTTTGGTATATACAGTTGGCCCTTCTTATACACGGATTTTTTATACACAAATTCAAGCATCCATGGTTTGAAAATGTTCCAAAAAAGTATAAATTTCAAATATCAAACCTTGATTTTCCATTTTGTATAAGGGACACCATTTTGCTCTGTCATTATATTTAATGGGACTTGAGCATCCACAGATTTTGTTATCCACGGGGGATCTTGGAACGAAGCCCCAGCAGATAACAAGGGTCCTCTCTCTCTTATTCTCTCTCTCACGCTCTATCTCTCTCGGTGTATGTGTGTGTGTAATGTTTTCAAGCCGTGGATGGTTGAATCTGTGGACAAAAAAAATCAGTGTATACGGAGGGCTGATTGTAATTATGATGTGTGTTTTCCCTGCCCCTGTTTCTACAGTGCCAACTGGTAGTAAAGAAAGATACATCCTAATGACACCAGGGCATAGACTGCAAACCTTTAGGCAGTGGAGGGGGCACAACCTGCAAGTGCATATCTTTCAGTTGTCCTGATCTGTGCTCCCATGTCTTCACCTTCTTTTAAAATGTTCAATTTTCTTTCTCTTCCTCTCCCCTTTTGTCCTTGACTTACATCAGTTGCTGTAAACTGTATTCAAAGTGCAGAAGTAGTTTGCACCCAGTTAACTCAACAGAGGGCACAGAAGAAGTGCAGGAAAAGTCTTTCACTTCCCAGTCAACTCAGGCAAAAGCAAACTGCTGCATCCTTTTATAGTTTGAGTGTTATTAATAACTCTTGACCACCCTCTGATGTTGGCCACACATGTCTTGGTTTTCATCGGTGAAATGTTGGAGCATATGCATATGCCAAACCAAGGCCTGGCATGTGCCCCCCATTAACACCACTAAATTACTTCTAGTGGCACAGGCTGGAGCTGCCATTCGTCTGTGGCCTGGCAGCAGCTGAAGTCAATGTTTTTGTTCCAGTTCGTGTGGTGGAAAAGCAGATGCTCTTATGTAACCCCACCACCTCCCCTTCATGCCAGTGGGCGTTTGGGGCATTTTTGCCATGGATTGTGCCCTGCAGTGAAAAAAAGTGGCAACTGGTAATGCATAATGTTCTTTTCACCGGAGCCACATTTCTAGGGAGTGTCACTCTAATTAAATCTGGCTTTTCCCGTATATTAACGTGATATATTTTGCTAACTGTATTCATACTTTTTTAAAAAAAAAAGAGTTAAGAGCAACAGGCATCGACTGAAAACACCTCAGGTTATTAGCCTTCTCCTCCCCATCCATGCTTGGATGATGGGATCTACGTGGGCTCACACTAGGCTCTCCAGTTGTGCTGAGATCAGCAAGCGATAGTGTCTTCTGTTGCTTTTAAACTTGCAATGTCCTGGTTTGGTTCATTCTAAATTATGATGCTATAAAAAAAGCCTGAGGAAATGGCTGTTTACTTGAACTATCTGCTTAACAAAGGCGTTCTGCTGACATTGTATTAATTCAGGGAGTTGTGACGAGGGGGAGAAGAATTCTCTGTGTTTAAGCTGCTGTTGATGCACACAGGACACTGGGCAGGGTTGAACCAGTAACCTCTGGAAAATGTCCATGTAAGAAAAGATTTCTGCTTGGTCAAGTCAATTACTTCAAGGGAACTGATCTCTGAGTAAGCAGAGTGTATTGCTTTGACACCTCAAGACGAAGAGGCCAGTTGCTTGACAGACTTGTTTCGTCTTACCCAACCCTTTGAAGGTTTATGGCCAGCCTCACAATTTGCATCTTTCCTGGTGCCTTTTCACCCCCACAGCTCTGTGTCTGTGTCCATGCACCTTCAAGTTGTCTGTCAATGTGTGGTGACCCCATGAATTTCATAGGGTTTTTCAAGGTAAGGACTACTCAGAGGTGGTTTTGCCAGGTCCTTCCTCTGAAATATAGCCTATTCCAGAGAGCCAGCCAGGCTTAGTGGTTTCAGTGTTCAACTGTGACTTTGCAGAGCAGAGTTTGAATCCCAGCTCAGTCATGAAACCAAATGGGTGACCTTGGGAAAGTCCCACTCTCTCAGCCCCAGAGGAAGACAATGACAAGCCTCTGAACAAATCTTGCCAAGGAAACCCCATGATAGGTTTGTCTTAGGGTTGCTACCAGTCAGAAACAACTTGAAGGCACACAGCAGCAGCAACAAACCTGGTATTCATTGGTGGTCCAACATCCAAATACTAAGCCAGGATGATCCTGTTTAGTGTCCAAGATCAGATGGGATGTGGTGCTTTAATGGCATTTAGACTGTCCACAGCTGTGTAACTATGCTGAAATAACAGTGGCTTTAATATTGTCCTCCTTCTGTGCCTCTGAAGGAGTGGATTGATATCCATCTAAGCTCATGCTAAAATAAATCTGTTTTCAAAGTAATTATTATTATTATTAACCTTTATTTATAAAGCGCTGTAAATTTACACAGCACTGTACATACAATATTTTTAATTAGACGGTTCCCTGCCCTCAGGCTTACAATCTAAAAAGACATGACACAAAAGGAGAAGGGAGTGGTGGAGGGGAAGGGGATGAGGGCCAGCAGTTCCTCTCTACCTCCGAGGCCTGGACCAAGGCAGATGGACTGGAGGGAGGACTTGGCTTCTTGGAGCTAAGGTAATGGGATAGTTAGCTAAAATAAATCCGTCTTGAAGATGCTAGTAGGTTCCTTCCTCCACCCACCTTTTCCTTTTATGTTGAAAACAGTTATTCTTTAAAACTCTGCTCATGTCCTGCATTTGGGTCAGCTTAGTGTTCCTTCTCAACAGTTGTAAAGGGCACTTCAGGTTGCTTCTGCCATTTATGATCAACTCTAAAAATTATCCCAGGGTTTTTCCAACTAGCATATTCCTGAGAGCATTTAGAAATGCTTCCTTCCCTTCAGCTATTAGAAGGGAAACCTCCAGCATCCCAATGTTCTGTGTATCTTTGGTTTGCTCCTTCGCTGGAGAAAATAGATCAGCTCCCTGACCTATCAGTCTCCCAATGTTTTGGACTACTGCACCTATCAGCTCTAACCAGTGTCCATGCTGGTAATGGGCCTTCTAATCCAGAACATCAGAAGGCCACCAGGCTGGAAAAGGAGGCCCATGGGCCTTATGCCCCACATTTGGAGAGAGAGACATTTGTTCTTGTCTTCCTCTAGAGTGACTTTCCCTCCCACAACACTGGGAAAGTCATGGACATAAAGTGGCCCAAGCATGGAACATATGCAAATAAATATTGTGCCAATTTCTTGCCCAGTCCATGCAAGAAGGTATAGGCCTTCACTGTTGTTGGGGTGGAGGGGGAGAATTTGGTCACTTTTAATTGAAAAACAAGGATGGCGGGGAATCTTACCACTATTTATTTCTGCCTGCTTATGCTAAGGGCTATGAGCAGTTCATCATTAAATGTAAAAAATCCAGTTGCAAAATTAAAAAAATTAAAAACCACTTCCATCTCTCTAAAAACAATGCTGCTCAAAGTGGTGGTTTATGAATCAGTGCTGGTCCATGGGCCATTGACTACTGGTCCACACCAAATGTCCAAGAAAGGAAGGAACAGTGGTGGCCAATGAGCAGAAACACATTATCGGTCCATGATACATTAGTAAAAGAAAGAAACAGTGCTGGTCTCTAACATCAGATGCACTGGGCAACATTGCTCTATTTATTTATTTATTTTTTAGAAATATTGAGCCCGTACAGATAGGCCAAAATTAAGCTGCTTTGGGTCTCTTTGGAGGAATGCTATTTAAATGATATATGTGTCCTAAGAGGCTGGAAGCCATGCCAAAGCCATGCTTCAGTCCTAAGGACTGCAGTGAAGCTTTGGCACAGCTTCTGGCCTATTAAAATGCATGTGTAATTTAAACAGCATAACTCCAAAGTGACCCACCCAAAGCAGTTTTATTTTGACCTGTTTGTATGGGCCCAAAGTTTGTGTTTCTATTTTCTCATAAACCACTTTCCTAGCCTCATAAAAACAAAATATAAAAACCTGTCTTTCCTCCTTCTCCTTTCATTTCTCTCTGACTTTGCATGCCTTCCTCAAGGCTGGCTCAGGCTCTTTTACTGTCTGAGGCACAGCAGCAAATGGTGCTCCCTTCATCCAATCCAAGGTCTATACTAGCCCCCAAAGCCAAGTTATTTTGGTACACAAGGCAGGGAATTTCCTCCCATTTCATGAGGACATCTGAAGCAGTCACCTTAGTTTTTTTGTGGATTTTTCAGGCTATGTGGCCGTGTTCCAGAAAAGTTTCTTCCTGACGTTTCGCCAGCATCTGTGGCTGGCATCTTCAGATTCTCTAAAGATGCCAGCCACAAATTCTGGAGAAACATCAGGAAGAAACTTTTCTGGAACATGGCCACATAGCCTGAAAAACCCACAAAAAATGATGGATACCAGCCATGAAAGCCTTCGACTTTACATTGCAGTCACCTTACTTTGGTTAATGCAGTGGATCCCAAACTTTGGTCCTCCAGATGTTTTGGACTTCACCTTCCAGAAGCCCCAGCCAGCTTGGCCAACTATCAGAAATTCTAGGAGTCCAAAATTACTGGGTGACCAAAATGTGGGATTCACTGGTCTAATGGTAGCTTTTTCTCTAACCAACTCATGTCTCTGTCTCTGCAGATGCAGGGTATTGTTTATAGTGGCATTGGCCCATCCCAAAGATTGTGTTACAACCATGGAGCAGGGCAGTCAGGCAAGGAAATACTCGAAGGGCTACAGCACTGAAGTTCACTTGAAAGTGGGCAGAGGTCTAGTAGGGTTTCTTTTCTCAGGGTCTGAGAAATGCTGTCATAGACAAAAGGTGCCATTTAAACAAATGAAGAGTGAGAGGTCTAATATTGGTACAGGAGGTGGGACAGTGCAGGAGGAAGAAGTAAAAAGGAAAATATATTACAGCAAGAGAGAAAAGAAACTGAAGCTGGCATTTACTGGAAGAGGTCTGTTGCTCTGTTTACATTTTGCCATACTTTCTTACCTGTTTTATTGAATCATTTCCTGTATTGCTGTGTATTTTATATGTATTATCCTATTATTTCTTAGATTGTACGCCATAGGCAGGTTTACTCTTTTATATTTATTGTTTTTATGTACACCGCTGTGCAAATCTACAGCGCTATATAAATAATAATAATAATAATAATAATAACCATATTAATTGTTAAAATGAAAATAAATAATTTAGCAATATTGAACTGTTACACACAACTAACAGCCCCAAACAGTCATTGAAGAATGAGTTCCATACATAATATACTAGAGAAGTTTTCTTGTTGTTGTTGTTGTTGTGTGCCTTCAAGTTGTTTCTGACTTATGGCGACACTAAGGCAAACCTATCATAGATTTTCTTGGCAAGCTTCTTCAGAGGAGGTTTGCCATTGCCATCCTCTGAGGCTGAGAGAGTGTGACTTGTCCAAGGTTACCCAGTGGGTTTACATAGCCAACCTGGGATTTGAACCTTGGTCTCCTAGTGTCCTGAGCCAATGCTCAAACCACTATACCCCCTGGAGGACGGGCACCAATCTAGCCTTCTGGAGTTATTTACGATGACTCATGAAGGGGCACCTCTCATTTTACTAGCTATCGTAAAATGCAGAAAATCAGTACTATCAAGTCTGGACGTACACTCGGGTGGCTCACAGAAAATGGACTGAAGGACAAGGTCACTACCATTCAATGCAGCAAAATGCACAGGGAGAGAAACATTTTCTTTTACACAGCAACTTACAGAAATCCTCCTGTCAGCACAGCCAGTGGGATTGGGCAGCCACCCACTCCAAACCATGAGCTTGTCATCACCAAAATCGAGGCATCGCTGATGGCAAAGCCAACATGGGCCCTAATGGTGGGCAGGTGCACCATGGCCAGGTAGCCACCATTAAAAACTATGGGACTGAGATTCCACAGATTTAAGGCAGGGTTGAGGGGGGGGGAGGGGAGTGCAGGAACAGAATCCTGGGTGATACTAAAGAGACAATTGGAGTTAAGTTTTCCAAGCTCCGGAGAAAACATCTTGAGATTGCAGGTAGGTCAGGCTTGGGGCAAGATGTGAGATCATCAGCAGTACGACACAACCCATACATGTCTGCAGGGCATGGGGAAGAATGGACCTGGTTGCCACTGCCAAATAACATAACACCCCCCATACTCCTCACTTTTAATGTTCCAGTTTTCCAACTTGTGGCTTTGATCTTTCAAACGGCTTTCACAGTATTAACAATAGCTTGCAATAATGAGAATCCCACAATTTAACAAAACAAACCTCTGTCTAACAATTAAGGGTGGTGCCTGTACTTAACGTAAACAACATAACATTAGTGTCAGAGGAAACAAAACAGGTAGTCAAGTAACAGTGTTTCATTAAAATATGCCTTTCAACTTTCACTTTTAAATATCAGTCGGGGCACCACCTTCTCCTCAAACACAGCCTCCAGGAGTAAAGCCCTGGCGCGGGCAGGGTGGAGAGAAACATGCATACGCTCCTCAACATCCAGCAGAGGTGAGGGAGAATGGGGACGGAGGAGCAGAAAGGAAAATTACAATTCCCTCAACTTCCAAAAAGGATGCAAGCACACTGGCCTGGTCCCCCACCCAGAATATTAATTACGTTCTTCTTGGAGAAGCAGGAAACACAACCTCACCCATGTCGCAAGGGAAAAGAGCAATATCTGCAAAGAAGGGTGGGGAAGAACTGCGGCACCAGCGGGTATATAAACAAGCATTGGCAAGGCAGTGCCAGCTCCAGAGCTTAGCTGCTATGTTGTCAACACACACACAGTGAGCAACCAGAATGTGTCTACATGCAACTAATATTGGACACTGTGAACTGAAACCAAATACTCATTAGGTCTGGGCATGGCTCAACTCTTTCTCCCCCGCTGAAGCCCATACTTTTGAATAGGAGGTGTGTGCTTGCACTGGGGAACAGATGCTCACAGGGCAGAAATAAAGTGGGGAGGGTTGAGGAATGCCCAGAGTTTGCTGAAGCATAGAAACCCCGGCTGTCACGTATACTTTGCCCCACCCCGCCCCCACCCAATAAATCTCTGGTGAGGCACACAGAGAAACCCAGTCTTTAAAACACAAACAAATTTTAAAAATCCTTTCAAATGTTTTAAAATGGCAAGGACTTCAGCAGGGATGAGGGTCTGGGAGAAAACACGATTGTTGTTGTGGTGGTGGTTGTTAATGCCCTTGAGTCGACTTGTGGTTCATTGTTATTCTGTGGATGAGAAATCTCCAAGTTGCCCAGTCCTCAACTGTTCTGTTCAGGTCCTGCGGCTCAGTCCCATGTTCTCCCTGATCAAGTCTATCCATTTGGCATGTGGTCTTCCTCTCTTTCTACTGCCTTCCACCTTTCCAAGCAACATTGTCTTTTTAATGATTCATTTTTCTCATGATGTGACAGGTATGAGCCTCAATTAGTCATCTTGGGTCCGGGACGAGGGGCCCTTTGTGCATGGCGGCAACGCAACCTAACCCTAGCATGGACTGGTGGGGCGCACAATGGTGGTGCATTGCACCGTACTAGTTACGTCATGAGGGCAGGCAATGGCACAATTGCAATGCAACAAGGTGGCGGAAAAAAGAACTGGTTTTCCCAGGTCTTTTTCTTCCGGCAGGGAAGCTGCGCAGTTTGGCGGCTGCAGCTTCCGCTCCGGAGGAAATTAGGCCTCTGGCAGGCCGCCTTTTTGGGAGTTGTAAATGACCTGGTTCAGAGATAGTTGGGCGTGATCTGTTCTAGAACCCATTTGTTTGTCACTTGGCCATGCCTGGTATTCTCAGTACTTTTCTCCAGAACCACATTTCAAAACATGATGCATTTAACAAGCTAATAATGGGAACAGGAGCTCGTCATAACTGCAAACAACTTTCCATGCTGCACACTGCCTCTGCATACAAATCAAATTGTTGCTAAGGAATATTGTTCTCCACAAACAGATTCTTATGCAGGGGGTAGCGTGTTGACCTCTTTTGCTTGTTAACGGAAACTTAAATTTTTCATGCGGTAACTACATGGACGAAAGAAGAGGGGCCGGCCTGTATGAATGTCCTGTCAAAAACAGTGAACTGAGAAGAGCAACATGCTGCCAAAATGCAGGTTGTGGCTAATCTCATCAATTTTTTCTCCTGTATTATACAGGAGAACTGTATCATGTTCAACATCTGTGCCTGCTGAGGTGCCAGTGGAGCTTTGAAAGCTTGCAAGTGTATTTCATGCATTTTGGTTGGCCAGTAAAGTTATCACTGTTTTGTGGATTTTTTGTTATTGTACTTTGCAACAGATGTGGTATCACAACAAGGGGCTGCAGGCAGAACTATCCCACACAATGCAACCACTGAATACAGTTAATATTTATTGGGTATTAGAACAGAAAAAAAATATTCAGAAACCCCTGATTATAATATAGTATCACAACATGGGGATGTATGGGGTTCTCTTTCCATGATAACATACACAAACCATTATGGGAAAGTCATCCTCCCTGCCCACCCCTGCTTTGCCCATAGTTTACTCTCAAAAGTAATGCAGTTACCTGTGAAAGCAAATGTCTTCAGTATGGCACAGGAAAACCTTGCCAGAATCACTCAAAATCCTTTATTCCATCTTCTATAAGGCAGAATCCTTCAACAGCAGTCAGCATTATGTTCATCTGAAGGAAACAAAAAAGTGAGATTTAATGGGTGGACATCTTTGTTATTTGCTCCAATTTGTAAAAATATACATCTGAAATTCCTGCTAAGTGCCTCAGGTAACTCCTAGGTGGAAAGGGCAAGCTTGCATTTAAAATAATCGTCTAGGAAAAACCCAGAACATAAATTTGCATAATCGAGATCTAGGAGCATTGCACATGATAGAGATACAAGCTTACTGTAGTTTCTGAGACAGTTTGTCAGAGAGCTCTGATGCCCACATAAATTACAATTCCCAGGATCCTAGGGCATTAAAGCTGTTCAAACTGGATGATTTCTGCAGTGTGTTTTGGATCCTTGTATCCCAAAGAGTTTTGAAACAAGTTTCTCACTTTCACATTGTACAATGTTGCTGTTTTTTAATGTGGGCAAAAATTGTCCCATCAAATCAACTGCTTTGCCAGTGAGATACTTTTTTTAATCTTTTTGGACAAATGAATCTCCCACATGCCCTTCTGTGATTGAAAAATGATAAAGAGGAGGAGTGTGGGTGCCCAGATGAGAATGTGCCCTTCTCCTGCTTAAAGGTGAGAGGGCAGTGAGTGGGATTCTCACTTGAATTATATCCAGGAAGAACTGAGCACAGATACACTCAGTCCTCCATATCCACGAATTCTTTATCCACAGATTCAGTCATCTAGGTTTGATATATATATTATCCAAAAAGTAAAGCTTAATTTTGTCATTTTATATAAGAGACACCATTTCCTGCCACTGTATTTAACAGGGCCTGAAACATCCATGGATTTTGGCATCTATGGGGGTCCTAGAACCAAACTCCAGAATAGCAAGGGTCCACTACATTGATGTCATGAGAAGCAGGATGTGAAGACCTGATTCAGACAGCAAACACAGTTCACCATAAAGCTGTCTCAGATATTGTTCAGGAATTGCCAAGATTAAAGAGGCATACAAAAAGAAATAGTGACAGGAAACCGTTGCATTCCTCTGTGCTGAATACATTATTTACCATTAGCCCATGGAAAAATACAAGAACAAGAGCATGGAACCAAAGTCAAAGATTGGAGGCCCCTTGTATTCACTGAGCTGAAGGCATACGCTGGCCTACTCTCCTGATGAGTTTGTATACAGACAATATGAAGCCTTGGATAAACTGTGGCATCCTCTTTCACAGCCCTGTCCCTTCAGAGGAACCCAATGAAATTATAACATTGCAAAGCAGTTGACATTTGACATCAGGAAAACAGACTGATGCATATTACTGATGAACTATCTGCCTTTCAGAATATGTGATCACTGAGCAGCTCGAATGTGATGCATACAAGAACAGATCTAACCACTGCACAGCAGTTATTTCAGTTCAGAATAAATGCCCATTTTTGTGGTAAATTTATTTGAATTCTACTATCTGCTTTAATAGTATTATTGTTTAATTGTGTGTGTGTGTGTGTGTGTGTTTTAGTACACAACATTTTAACCAACTGCTACTTGAAATTACAGTAAGCCACTGTGGGACCCTTGCTAGGAAGAAATGAAGTGTACTTGAATGAATGAAATCAACTAAGAAAATAGAAATAAAAGAGCTGTAATGGTAAAATATTATATCTTTCTGAAGGGAGACATTTACCTGGGCAAGCAGCGTGTATACTACAAGAAGCCAGCTTGGTTACAGTGTGGTGGTAACATTAGATGAACCATTATTTTCTCACTGGAAGAAATCAAATGGGAGTCATTTCCCCCCATCTGTCTAGAATTGGAGAACATCTGCTCACTTAAGACCTAGCAAGTTGGCCCATTTGACAGTAGACGCACAACCTACTCTGGCCTTGCAGTTATGTCTGCAATGGGGCGGCAAAATAAAAAAGCAAGCAAAAACCTTACAGCATCCAAATGACCTACTGGTATTGGCTGGCACACAAAAAAGTTGCCATTTTCTGGGAACATTTCCCTCAACATACACTACTTTGTCACTGGGATAGAAATTCAGCCAACAATACCATCAATGCTTGGTTAATTGACACCTGCAAACATTGTATAGGTACAAGGTGTTTGTATCTCTCATATACAGTACACTGGAATCCTGAGGGTCAGGAAATCCGAAGTTGCTCAGAACAACTTTTTAATCCACATAGATTCTGACACACAAACACAAATTAATAAGTGTGCCTCGGGTTACGAATAATTCTTCGCGGCAATTTCGTAACCGAAAAAACTTGTAACCCAAATTGCCAAGGCGCTAATGGGAAAAAAAGCCGCGGCTCTGCGCGTCCATTTAAACAGCGCCGGAGTTTTTCGTAACCCAAAAAACGTTCGTAACCCAAAAATAAATCCTATGGGATTTTTTCGTATCCGAAAATTCGTAACCGGTATTTCGTATCCCGAGGTACATATGTCTGCTTACATGAGGAGAGATAAGTTATTTATAGCGATACTGTATATACTTTAATAGTGGGGGGAGATATATTTAATATTAAAATCTTTCCAAATATGATTAATCAAGTTGAGTCAGGTGTATTGTAACAAGGCATTGTGTGTGTGTGTATAGAGGGAAAATATAAAGAAATAAAATGAATATCTTATGTCGTCGTGTCGTCATCATCATTCATCATCTCACACCATCTGTACTGCACCTTTCCCCAGAACTGAGGCCTAAGGTGGCTTGAGTTTAACAAGTACATCAGTCCATCCCCCTTAGGCCACACTCACTGAATGTAACAAAATACAAAATGCCACAAAAGGGCAATATTTTTACCGACTAACCAAAATGCACAAAACATGCATTCAAAACCCATTGGTTTCTTCATCAGGACAAAAGATGTGAAAATATCATACAGGAGGCAAAAGAAGTGCTGAGTCCCAGCCCTAACTTTTGTATCAGATGTGTGTTGTCTCTGTTGTAGTTCAGTTGGTTTGTGGGGCTCTCAATGCAGGTGGAGATCATGGCTATGTGGGGACCGAGACAAGGGGTGGTAAAATGTTCTTGTTGTTATGTGCCTTCAAGTCATTGCTGATTTATGGCCACTCTAAGGCAATCTATCATGGGATTTCTTGGCAAGATTTGTTCAGAGTGATTTGTCATTGCCTTCCGCAGAGGTCACCCAGTGGGTTTCATGGGTGAACTGGGAATCGATCTGGTCTCCAGAGTCATATTAGCAGAAGTAAATAACCCATATTGGGATGCAGGTGAATGTGTGACCTTTGAGCACTTGCCCAACTTGTAAGGCCCCTGTATTTAGCCCACCTTTAGATTTCAGTAAAACAGGACGTAGCCCTGTCCTAACATGCATTGTGGAATATTTCCAGGAATAACTGGGACTATTGGTCTTCAACGATTTCAATGAGATCTCCACCTCAGTATTTAGATGTGATATCCCAAACATAACTGAAAGCTCCGACTCCTTCTGCCAAATAAGGTCTTCTGTTTTATGTACAGTGTACCTCGGGATAGAAAATACCCGGTTACGAAAATTCCGGGATAAGAAAAAATCCCCTAGGAATAATTGTTCCGGGTTACGATGTTTTTTCGGGTACAACAAATTTTGTGCTTCGCGGCATTTCAACGGAATCGGGTTTTCCCCATAGCGCTATGGCATTCGGCTTACGAAGGCTTTTCGGGTTACGAAGCGGCCGCGAACGAATTAATTCGTAACCGAGGAAGCACGTACATCAAAACACTATTTGTCTGATGATAAGTTATTACTTTGCACTATTGGGATTCTTACACCTATTTATTGTTTTGTGTGCATAATACTCTCCAGCTTATGGATGCCTAAGGCAGGGGTAGCAATCTTTTTGAGCTGGGGGCTGTTTTCTATCCCTCAGACACTGGGGGGCCGAAGCCAAAAACAATAATTAAAATAATTAAAAAAAAATTAAATATAAAAAAACTAGGGACAAATGTAGGACAAAATTTCAAATGGAAGATACTTTTTTAAAAAAATGGAGGACACTGAAAAATTTGCTGATTTTTTAAAAAATGTTAATAAATGCATGTTTCTGAGGCTTCTATAGAAAATTGCCCGCCAAAGCCCCCGCGGCAATCCCGCGGCCGGACCGGGCTTGGGCCGGTCCCAAGGCTCACCGGGTGCATCGGCCCGTGGGCCGCAGGTTGCCTACCCCTGCCTTAGGCGACCCTCTCATAGGATTTTCTTGGCATGGTTTATTCAAGTGTTGTCATTGCTTCCTCTGAGGCTGAAAGAGGGTGATGTGCTCAAAGTCAGCTTGTGAGCAGGATTTCAACATTTCTCCTGAGATCCTAGTCCAAAACATCCAAACCACTATACTACATTGGCTCTTCACCTTTATTTATGCCTTTCTAAAATGACTCTGGAGAGCAGCATGATAGTG
>NC_056523.1:192893253-192906140 GCF_019175285.1 Sceloporus undulatus
TTTTTTTTTAACAAGACATGTTGGTGCATACAATCTTTACCTTTAACCTTAACAAAATTTAACTTTCTAATTCCAGGAATGCTAAAGGCACAAGAGTACATCTAAACCTGCCCTTGCTCCTTTGCGCTATTTCTCTAGTCCATACAGCAATTATGTGATGCACTCTTCTATTTGTATATCATACCACCTTTTGATGTTTACATTGGCTTAATAAAGGTATGAATATTACCCTAATGTGTGATTTCCCTCCCTTCCCCAACATATCCACTTTTGCTTTAGTGCTTCCTTGCAGACATTCCTGATGCCAGACAGTTCCTGATAGTGTTGAAATGTTAAGATATTTAGTAATAAATTGCCTGGAAGCACACAAACTGATGTGGAGGCCCTGGGGCAAACGCTCAGTGCATATGCTTAGTGATATCCAACCTACATGTTCTGCAGGCAAAGATCTGGCACAGAAAATGGATTCCAGGGCTTTTGCCTGGCTCAGATTAAGTACTGAAAAAAGGGAGTCACGCATGATTCAACTTTCTGCATATCAAATTACGGATTGATATGTTGCAATTTTGGAATGCCAACTTGGGAATTGAACAAATTTATCCAAAATAGGCTGAAGTTCATTCAGATTCTCCATAAGGTTTTTTTTCCTGTCGTAATGCAATCACTGTACAGCGATCAAACCTCACAATTTGAAGCTTTTCTTTACTTCAATTCTTAGTATAAATTCCTCTAAATAGTACTTCTCTGTTTGATCTAATTTTCTGAATGGTTCAGCTGTTTCCCAAGCTTTTAAAATTTATGGGGTGGCACTGGATTGGTCAAAGCAGACAACTGTTACTTTTTTTGAATCACAAAATCTCCTTGTCTGATCTCTAGGCTGGAGGTTATCCAAAGCCATGGTTTACCAGGGTACATGTAAAATGAAATTTTATTTTCTTATGTGTAAAGTGTTTTCATCAGTTCTCCATAAAACACAAGAAGCAAAACAAAATGAAGAATTAAAACAACATGTCTGTTGAAAATGAGACATTGTTTTTTTTAAAAAAAACCAGCAGCAATAAAATATCCATTAAAATGTCTCAGGGCTTGCTGTGCTTCTTGCATTTCATAGTCCATTTGCATCATTGTTTACCTTTTTTTTCCTCTCTAAAAGCATGTCTGCCAAGTGTGGAAAATATTTCCTACAATGTGAGTTCCAATCCTCAAAAGCTTCTTCCACACCGCCGGCATAATCCTGTGCATATTTGTATATATATGTGCCTTCAAGTATTACCCAGAGGTGTTTTGCCAGTTCTTTCCTTTGAAATATAGTTCACAGAACATGGTTTGTTGTTATTGTTAAATGCCCTCAAGTCGACCTCGACTCATGGCAACCCTGTGGATGAGACATCTTCAAGACTCCTGTCCTCCACTGCTCTGCTTAGGCCCTGCAGGATCAGGCTGGTGTCTTCTCTGATTGAGTCTAACCACCTGGCATGTGGTTTTCTAGTCTTTCTACTTCCTTCCACCTTTTCTATCATCATTGCCTTTTCTAATGATTCATTTTTCATGTCCATGGTCTCTCTTACTGAATCCATCCATCTGACGTGTGGTCTACCACTCTTTCTACTGCCCTCTACCTTTCCTAATACTGTATCAATGTCTTTTCTAATTATTCTTGCCTTCTCTTGATGTGGCCAAATTACGACAACCTCAACTAGTCATCCTGGCTTCCAGGAAGAATTGGGCCTTGATCTGTTCTAGAACCAATTTGTTTGTCTTCTTGGCTACCCATCAGCACCACATCTGAAATGAATTTATTTTCCTTCTTTTGGCTTTCTTCACTGCACAGCCCTCACATCTGTACATGGTGATGGGAAATACAGTGTCTGGAATGATCCTCACTTTAGTGTTCAGAATTATATCTTTAAACTTTAGGATCCTATCCAGTATCTTCATAGCAGTCTTTCCTATTCCTCTTCTTCTAACTTCTTGACTGCAGTCTCTATCTTGATCAATACATTATTTGAGCCAAGATATGAGAATTCCTTCACTATTTAAATTTCCTCATTATCTAGGATGAATTCTTGTAGATCTTCCATGGTCATTATTTTTGTTTTCTTAATGTTCAGCATCAATCCTACTTTGGCACTTTCTTCCTTGAACTTTTTCCATAACTGTTCCAGGTTTTCATTGGTTTCTGCTAGTAGTATTGTGCCATCTGTATATCTTAGGTTGTTAATGTTCTTTCCTCCCATCTTCACTCTTCCTTCATCTAAACTTGCTTGCATATAATATTTTCTGCATACAGGTTGAATAGATAGGGTGATAGTACAGAGCCTTGCCTGAGCCAGTTGGGAACCTTTCTGTGTCTCTGAATTCAGTTCTGACCGCTGCCTTTTGCCCTGAATACAGGTTATGCATCAGGACAATCAAATACAGTGGTACTCCCATTTCTTTGAGAGCATTCCATAGCTTTTTGTGGTCTATGCAGTCAAAGGTTTTGCTGTAGTCAAACACAAGTAAATTTTCTTTTGGAATTCTCTGGTGCTCTTCATTATCCATTGTATGTTTGCTATGTGATCCCTAGTTCTTCTTTCTTTCTTTCATGAATCCAGCTTGCATCTCCGAGGTTTCTCATTCCATAAATAGTAGGAGTCCTTGCTGCAGAATTTTGAACATGTCTGCTTCTGTGGAAAATTAGTGCAATGCTCCTGTAGTTACTGCAATCTTTTGTTTCTCTTTTTTGTGAATGGGAATGTATATTGATTGCTTCCAGTCTGTCGGCCACTGCTTTCTTTTCCATATTTGTTGGTAGATTTTAGTTAGAACTAGTCTTGCTTCTGTCTCTGTGGATTTTAGTGTTCTATTGGTATGTCATCTGTTCCTGGTGCTCTATTTTTCCCAATTGCTTTGAGTGCTGCGTTAACTTCACTTACCTGGAAGGAATTTCTACTATGTCAAACAGTGAATTTATATTCTGATAAGAGAGCTAGTGTGGTGTATTGATTTGAGTGTTGGACTAGGACTCTGAGAGACCTGAATTCAAATTTCCATTCAGCCATGGACACCCACTGGGTGACCTTGGGCAAGTCATACATTCTCAGTCTCAGAGAAAGGCAATGGAAACTTCTCTCAGAACAAATCTTGCCAAGTAAATCTTGCTATAAGTTCACCTTAGGATAAACCAGAAATGACTTGAAGGCTTATGAAGTAGTCCTGTTGCAGTCAGGTATAATGCCCAATTCATCTTTAATCCAATTTCTAATCCTAACTAGAGTATACCCATTGACTCAGTTGCTGAATGGTAAGTCAGCACTTCTTTAACCCCACTGATTCAATGAATCCACTATAGCTGGAGTCAAGAAAGTCAATTTAGGTCCCTGAATTCAGTGGGACATATTCTCAAGTAGGGCGAGATAGGAGTGTAGCCTATAATCTGTTACCATGGGACTGTTCATTGCTTCTGCTCCAACAGTTCAGCATGGTGATGTCTCTGGAGTTTGCTGTTTACAGGCATTGTTAAAAGCCTTCCCAAATACTGTAAAAGCATTTTTCAGTCACCTAGAATGAAATGTTTGCAAATGAAGCATGGCATCCTTCTCAGGTTGACAAGTACAATAGTTTTCAAACAGTATTTTATGCCCAGGATGGTTAGTGGCATGTTCTGCTACTGCTGATTTTTTCTGGCTGGCCCAGTCTGCAGTGCCTCTCGTGTTCCTTGATTCTTGTTTGCACACTGTGTTTGGTGGTCCCTATGTAGACTTGTCCACAGCTGCATGGTATACGGTAAACTCTTGAGGCTGTGAAAGGGTCTCTCTGGTCCTAGGCTGAGCGAAGCATTTGCTGGATTTTCTTTGTCAGTTTGAAAACACTGAAGTTCTGGACCATGCCAACCATTACCATGTTAGGATGCGCAGGGAAGCCATTGAAATCCACAAACACTTGGACAATTTCAACCGGAAAGAAGAAACCTTTAAAGTGAACAAAATTTGGCTACCAGTCCTGAGGAATAGCAAAATAAGGACTCAGCAAATGTAAATGGGAAACCATTCAGAGTCAGGGACTTTCCCAGCAGATAATGATCACCAATTAGCAGACATTAATCCTCGTTTGCATTAGCCTCCCAGGCTGAGGCCAGCCATCAGCACAGAACAATACACATGCAGATCACTCCTGCATTCCCAGGCTCACACAGTATATATACACCCAATTTTTTCCAGGCAAAGCACTCTCTGAAGATGCCAGCCACAGATGCTGGCAAAACATCAGGAATAAACTTTTCTGGAACATGTCCACATAGCCTGAAAAACCCACAAAAAATATGGATGCCAGCCATGAAAGCAGACTTTACACTTTTAAATATTTTCCTCCTTTTCCAGTCCCCATTCTACTTGCCCGTCAAATCATTCATCTTCATCTTCTGTCACTTCTTCTATCATCTTGTGCCTTTTCTCCAACAGCCAAGTTTTCTGTCATCCTTCCCTCTGGCTGATTTTATATTCCTCCTCTAACAGTTAAGCTCTCCTATTCCCTTCCTGGCTGGATTTGTTGCTGTTGTAATATTAATAATAGGGGGGAAAATTATAACATTTTTCCATGGCGCATTTTCTAATTTCCCTCAAGGCCTTGTTGGCCCTTTTTTTCTCAGAAGAGGGAAATCCTTCTCTTTCTCCCAAAACGCCTCTATCTCCAGTCTGCCTTTACTCATTTTCACTTTCTTTTCCAACAAAACTATACATACAAAGGCACACATGTACATATAGGTTCACCAGTTCACATCAATCCCAGATTGGTGTTTTGTTTTGTTTTTGGGATGGAGAATATGTGATGCTACAGGCAGAACTTGTTCCATTCCTTTCCATTTAGCTTTGCAAAATATATAGCTTTACTCTCTCCAGTGACCCCAGCTCTTACGCATCTCTATGCATTGTTTGTATAGCAAACAGATGGTGATGGGTTGAATCTCCCTTATCCAAAATGCTTGGGACCATAAGTGTTTGGGGGATTATTTATTTTTATGTCTTTGGATTTTGGAATACCTGTTTTGCATATATGTACATACTGTAATGAGATATATTAGGTCCAAAACACACTACAGAAATAATCCAGTTTGAGACCACTTTAACTGCCCTGGCTCAGTGCTAGTGAATCCTTGCAACTGTAGTTTCAAGAGCTCTATGACAGAGAAAGCTAAATGTCTCACAAAACTACAGTCCTCAGAGTTTCCTAGCATTGAGCCAGGGCAGTTAAAGTCATCTCAAACTGGATTATTTCTGCACTGTGTTTTGGACCTTAGAGATGGGGCCCAGGTCTAAAGACAAAATTAATTTATGTTTCATATACCGTTTATACACACCGTCTGCATTCCAAGAAGCATGTGGAAACATTTCTTTTTGTGGATTATAACTCCCAGAATCCCCTTGCCAGCCAATCTAGGAAGTTGTCCAAAAAAAAGGAAGGGAAAATTTTCAAATTCTGCTATCTAAAGTATGTGTACCCTGTGACCCAAGAGTTGCCAACTGCTTGCTCTGCTCTCTGTGACACTTTCTTGTGGGGAATGGTGCTTGAATGGTATATTTTCACTGGTATATTTTTTTTTAAAAAAAAAATCAAGTACTACATCAAGTGGGGGCACATAATGTCCACCTGTAGGTATAAAGAGGATCACAAGGGTAAAAGTCTGTGAATCACTGCAGTAGTTTAAATGGGAGGTAACTAAGGCATGAACTCTGTGGCCAGATTTGCACCCAGCCCCAATGCTCTGGGTGGCCTCTCCCAGAAGCTTTGTGTAATTGTTAAAAAGTATAGGGGGTATTGTGCCCTTGTTCCCACGAAACATAAATAGATTTCTTTTTGTGCAACTATGTGAATAATCTCACAAACTCATTCAAGTTTTGTTGTTCACACTACATTTTTATTGGACCCATATCTCTGGACACCTATGACTTCTGTTGTTCACATGTGTCAGCACTGTGAATAAAGATGTGGATGTATTCAAAAAATATTCCAGGCATGCTGAGTTTTATCCTGTTTTATCCTGGTTCTGTTTGCATCAGTTATTCACACAGCCAACAATGTGAATCTTTTAGGAAAACTCGAAAAAATTCCCAAGATCAATTATCCCAGGAATTGCGGGGTTGGGTAGCCCACCAAAAACCTGTACCAGATGCATTTGAAATGCATGTGAACAACAGATATTAATCCCACATTTATCTGGGTTTTGCTTGTTTTTTCACCATCTGAATAACCCCTAGAAGAGGACTGGAACTGAGAGACAGGCCTCCCTCAATGATCTTAGAGCCCAGGGACAGCTCATACAGAAAGATACAGTCCATTAGAAAGCCTGGACGTGAGCTTGCCAACACAGCCAGTGGTAAGGAAAGGTGAAAGTATAGGGCTTTATAGGTCATAACCAACACTCTGAATGACCAAACTCATGCCTACGTTGCCAGGGCCAGGAGGTATTCTAGCCAGGTGGTTCAACTTCACATTGTCTTTAGTTTGCCAGCTGGGAGCTGAGTGAAGTTGGGCCAAAATCCCACCCGGAAATGCAAGTTCCGCCACAACTTCTGTGAGTCCAAAAGGTTATGACAATAAAGTGGAATCGTGCGTCTCCGCTGCTTTTGTTGGCTCTGAGACGGAGTCTGCAACTTCCCTGCCCTGCCTGCAAGGCAGATAAACATCTAAAAACTTCCCAGTCTTTCTGAAATCAGTTTTGTTTATAGTTATTTCCAGGCCCTTTGAATATATATGATTTATTTTTTTCCTCTCCCCCCATCCCCCATATTATGCCTCACATTTGCTTCTAATATTGATGTTTCAGGGATGATGCTGAGCTTCCCAAGCACAGTTCTGAATAACAAATGCTTGCAGATGGGAAAGTGCTCGCAGTTGCAAACAAAAGACACTGGATGCTCATCTAGACAGAAAGCTTGCACCACTAATAGTTAAAACATATTATGCACCTAGACTGACTTTTCTTCCTTAACTGACTTTTTTTTCCTGGTGCTGGGGAAAAACAGGGTAGGTATAAACTAAAGAAATATTTGGGTGCTTCTAGAGCAGAGGTCAGTACCTTTAGAAGATCCTGGGATGCTAGGATCACATAACCTTTCAGATGTTGTTGGACTACTATTGAAGGCAGTCTTTGCCAACACAGCCAATGGTAAGGAAAGCTGGGAGTTGCAGCAGTAGCATAAGATCTGGAGGACCACATGAGTCCCAGCCCTCATTTACAACATTCCCTTTCCACCTTTCTTTACAAGGTGCAGGTGTTTTAGAACAGTTGAAGAGGTCGTTCCCACTGGGAAAAGCCTCGAATCCTGATTCGATGTATGTGTCCCTGGTTCCCACTGGAAATCGATCCCAATCCTCATTGGATCAATTCCAGTGGAAAAAATGTGGAGCAAACGCCAAATGCCCAGGTTATTTTTGTAGCCGGGTTTTGGTGGTTCTTTTGGCAAAAATCAATTCTGACGTGATTCCAAACAGTGGGAACGCCAGATCAGAATCAATTTTTTTAAAGGGGGAGGGACAAATGGCAGGGTGTGTCTGTCATCCATCCCCAGAGATGTCACACACACACCTAGTGCTGCCTTTTTGGGTTCTTTAAAAACAACAACAAATAAAACTAAGCAGAAAAGCGATAGATTGGCAAAGCAACTACTTGTAGAAACCACAGCCTCAATCTGGCCTTTCCATGGCACAAAAAAAGCAGCTCCTTTTCACACCGTGGAAAGGGCACCCTAGCCACTGCAGCAGTGGCTTTTCATTGCTCCTTTGGCACAGTGTGTTTAAACACACTGTGCCAACAGTGTGCTGTGACACCCCCTGCCATGCGGTTGGGCACGCGGCATGATGGCAGCGTAGGGGTGGCATGGGGGTACCGACATGCATATGCCACGCCCCCATGCCAATGTATAATGCTGGTCTGTACAGGCTCCCAGTTCAAAAGTGACCACATTTTGAGGATTTTTCAGAGCTCACTCTTAGAGAAAATAACAACTGCAGAGATGGGACTGTCAAAGCAGGAGTGACACTTACCACTATAAAACAACAGCCCTTTTTGGTCAGACAGGGTCTTCCGCAGGTTAGAGAGTGAACATCACCCTAGGATCACGTGCTGCATACTGCTGTCCCAAATGACTACTTTGTTTGTGCTACTGCACTGGCCCCAGTGAAGGAGCAATTTTGGAATGCCCTGGGACTGGCACGCATTTCCTGCAGTCTGGCAAATTAGGTCCATTTTCTGGCAAATTAGGTCCATTTTAGTTATATCCTACTGATGTCAACCAACTAGAGAAAGCAGCTGAATCCAGAAAGTGCCAAACAGCTGGCTCCACATGGCCCCAAATCCATGTTGCTCGCTGGAGAAAGGGAGGGACTGTCCTATTCAATCAGCAGCTGCGAAATGTTTGCCAAAACAGAATGAGTGACAGAGGGCGCGTGCCACTGTTCTTGAGTTGTGCCAGCTGAATCTGAAAACTCTGCAGAGGTCTCCTGATGTCTGGGTCAGAGCTTCAGAAAGTTCCTTCCTAGACTGCAGTTCCCAGAATCCTCCAGAAGCATGAGTTGTGGAAGTTGTAGTCCAAAACCATCACACTGTAAAATGTTGAGGGCATAAAGGAAGCTTATGATTTACCACCCAATAGGCAACGCAGTGGAAACTGGTACTAGAAATACATATTGTACATTGGAGGAAACAAACATTTTGTGTGTCTGCTTGTATGCTCAGTGGGATCACTCTACAGTCGGCCTTCCACATTTGTGGCTTTGATTATTCATGATTTGGTTAATATGTTATCTCTAGGAATTTCTAGGTCCTCTAGCATGACTCTATGGCCAATTGTCACCAGAGGTTGCGCTGGGGAAACTCCTAGAGATTCTTAGAGAGAACACTTCTCTAGGGATTTGTAGATCCTCCGACACAAGTCTATGGTCAACTTTTGGTGAATGTTGACCATAGAGGTGCACTGGAGGACCTAGAGATTCCTAGAAAGGGGTTCTCTCAGAAATTTTAAAAAGTGGCTTTTTTATTTGAAATTTGTCACTTTCACAGGTTTTCTGCATCCCTAACCCCACTGAATGTGGATGGCCCACTGTATATACAAAAAAACTAGGACTGACCTGATAACCATACATACCAACCAAGCATAGATGTGACTTGGTAACATCTATTGGTGGTGTGTAGAATAAAAATCCAGACCTATAGCCCTCGTGTGTCTTTACTGTCACTGACAAATTAGAAAGCCTTGCTATATCAAGGACCATTCAATCCATCATTCTCTTTCCAACCACACCATGGCCAGCCAAGATGTTTTTGTGAGAACTCACAAAGCAAGGAATATGGGTAACATACTTGCTCTATAGATCCCCTAGAGTTGCCAGATTAAAAACCAAGGAGGATTTCGGTACCTTTAATATTTATGTAGAATAGAGAATTTCACCAGGTGTTACTTGTCACAACCAGGTAGAAAGTTCGTACCTGCAGAAATTCCCTCTTCTACAAAACCATTACATGCACAGGAGCTCTCTCCAGTTTTTACACTGGCAACTCTCCACCTCCTACATGTAGTATTGACAGAAAGGGATATTCTTTGTTGGTGTGCTTTAGTGATTGAGTATTGGATGATGACTCTGGAGACAAGGTTTCGAATCCCTGCTCAGCCATGAAAATCCACTGGGTGACCTTTGATTTTCAGCAGGTGATACAAGTTACACTCTCTCAGATTAAAGGGAAGGCAAAAGCAAACCAAGGGCCCGTACAGGCCAAAATAAAGCTGCTTTGGGTCACTTTAGAGGTATGCTGTTTCAATGATGCATGCATCCTTAAGAGGCCAGAAGGTGCACCAAAGCTGCGCTCCAGTCCTTAGGACTGGAAGGTGGCTTTGGCATGGGTTCTGGCCTCTTAGGATGCATGCATCATTGAAACAACATACCTCCAAAGTGACCCGAAGCAGCTTTATTTTGGCCTGTCTGTATGGGCCCCATCTTTGAACAATTCTTGTCAAGAAAACCATGTGATAGGATCACCGTAAGTTGTTGCATCCAGAAACAACATCCTCTGCACATGGGAGCTCACTTTAGCTATTGTCTGATAGTGATGGATAGAACCTCTTGCTCTCTTTTGCCTAATCCTCTTCTAAAGTTTTCTAAGCAAGTGAAATTATCACAGTGCTCTCTGAAAAAGCATCCCATACATGATATCCTGAATGCAGATGCACTCCCTGCTGTCAGTGTTGATTTCAGAAAAGTCTCCAATTTGAGCAGCTGAAGCCCAAGTGCAGATGGGAATAGTGGCAAGGAGCTAGCATAAGGAAATGATTAGCAGCCGGAAATTACAGCCCCAACACGGGATGTGTCAGGAATGGGGAGGGGATGAGGCTCTGGATTGGTTCTCTGCTCACCAATATAGTTTTTATGCATAAGTCCTGCTCCTGCCAGAAAACCTCCTGCAGTTCAGCACTGGGCCCCTTGCGTAGGAGGAGGCTTCTGTTAAACTGGGGGACCTCTTTCCTGAAAAGGCCTGCAAGGGTGAAGAGTTGTAAAGAATAATGCCTCGAGGACATTTGGGGTTTTCCAAAAGTTGCAAAGCATGGGCTTTGTGGGGCGACTGCACTGTCTGCAGTTGTCAGGGCTTGTGGGGATGGGGGGGGGGAATGAGAGATTCTTTAGCACTTGCTTGGCCTCCTCTTCCACCACCCCCTCCACTTGCATTACTCAGCTCACATGGAATCCATTTGTCTCTGGCATAGTTCAGGCACATTTGCACTTAGGGGATTTCGCTTCTTTTGCCGGAGTGGTGAAGTCAACAAACGCAGATGTGAAGTGATCCCAGCTGTTTGCAAAGGTCCCGTCCCCATCACCCCACCACCTCTTCTTGGCCATATCTGCAACTCTGAGACAATGATCTCATGCCAGCAGAGAGCACCCGAATGGGTTTCGGACGAGGTGGCTGTGTTAAATAGAGTGGAACTGGCTTAGACCCACATTAACAAATCCAAAATAGATCACAATGAGTTTGGTGTTTCAGGAGGGGACGGAAAAGGGATACACATCTGCAGCACTTGAAATGGGGGTTTGCTGTATCCATGCTGAAGCAGAAATTGCACACATACAGAAGCATAGACAAACCTTTGAAAGCTCCTTTGGTGTACAGACCAGACTCTGGCTTTACTTCAAAAATGGACTTTTATGACACAATGTCATAATTAAAGATGATTTATCCCAGAAATAACCAGGGAATAACCAGAAACAAATCATTCAGAGGGAAATCCCATGAATTATTTGTTGCTGGTTATTTTTGTTGCTGGCTATTCCCTGGTTATTCTTGGGATAAGTCCCCTCTAATTGCAATGTGTATGAAAATCTTTACTGCGAATCTTTACTTTCCCACTTTTCCCTACTTTCCCTGAAGTTCCATCATACCATGTGAAAAGAAAAAAAAATACCAAAAAGACATAATCCAGAGAATAATCCACAACATGGATTAATAGCGGATTGCACGTGATGTCTCATGTGAAAACCAATCATGCAATTGTGTTCTTAATCACAGGATCATGCCCTTTTAAACTACTAATTTCCCCTACGCAATAAACTCCATTGAAAGATGCAGATTATGAGACTATGAGGAGAGAAGCTCTTTCTGTGGTCAAGTGGCACTGAAAAGAAGCTGGATTCTTCAAAGGATCTATTGGCTTTTGATCCCATCCCAGGAGAAAAGAGAGGTATAAACTAACTGAATGAATGAATGAATGAATGAATACAGTGGGTCCTTGGTATATCCTTGGTTTGGTTACAGGACCCCCAGTGGATACAAAAATCTATGGATGCTCAAGTCCCATTATATAAAATGATGTAGTACAATGGTGTCCCTTATATAAAATGACAAAATCCAAGGTTTGCTTTTTGGAATTATTGGTGTGTGGGAGAGAAGATATTTTCAAGTTGTGGATGATAGAATCCGTGGATGCAGAATCTGAGCGTACATAGGGCAGACTGTGATATTTCCTGATTATTATTATTATTATTATTATTATTATTATTATTATTGAAAGAGAGACCAGTAAGGCGCCTTGGAGAACAAACAGGGATTAGGCTGTTGCAGCCTGTGTGCAAAGACAGAGAGGTGTCAGGTTCTGTGCTTCTGAGAGTACATTTTGAGGAGTGGGAGTGGAGGGTTTGGGGGGAACAGGCATGCATGCAAGTGTGTATGTGTGTGTGCATAAAGTCTGATTACATTGCTTCCGATGGGCCTTGGCCAGAAGCCCAGCCTGTCTTCATCTGTCAGGGCTTTTCCCAAACCAGCCCTTTTCCCCCTTGGCTCTTAAATGGGGAGCCTCAGATTCGAGCCGTCTCTTCCTCCAAGCCCCCTGTGCTGTGTGGGCGGAAATGGCAGCATCATTGTTGCAGAGGTAGCTGTTTCCAATTAAGTCTTTTCTGTCCAGTGGCCTTGGAGAAAGAAAGAAAGAAAGAAAGAAAGAAAGAAAGAAAGATGGATGGATGGAAACTGGACCACTTAGTTCCTTGGTTCCAGGGGTGTTGGTCAACCAGTCAATCTCAGAATGATTTGCTGTAGATCGACAAAGATTTTTGACTCTTTGTTCTTGAATAACCACCCTAACAAGATGTATCTATCTTCTTACATCTGAAAATTATGACACAGACATTAAAAAAATTGGGCTCGGGGGAATGTTTGTGTGGAAAGAGACTGGGTGCTTTGTTAATTTCTGATCAGGGTAGCAGGAAGGTACTTTTTTGCCTGCAACATCTGGGAGATTTAGGCCCCAAAAGGTAACTTTTCCAAACTCTTGATCTGATCTTTAAAGCAAATTCTTTGGCTGACTATTCTTTAATTCTTGGTAGTTGTCTTCTGATTGGTGGATTTCAGAGCTTTAGGAGTTTAT
>NC_056523.1:192906165-192935651 GCF_019175285.1 Sceloporus undulatus
CCATTCCCTGAGATGTAATTGTAGCTTGACAGTAGAAAATTACGTATATGGTGTTACTAGCATAACTTAAGTGACGTTTTCATGCTTCATATCCTACATTAAAAATCATGGGAAAAACTTGCAAACCCACAGGATGAACTCAATAAAACATCAAGAACTATAGACTATCAATTTATGCATCATATTTAATATGTTAAATCTGTTTGGATTGTATTGCTGTAACTGCTGATTCTTAAGTAGAAACGGGACAGCGATTCACAAAATAAGAAAGGGAAACGGCAGCCCCACGGAGGGGTCGTTGTGGGAAAGACATTATACTAAAAAAACCACATTCCTGAGGTGGTGTCAAAGTTAAAAATAAACTAAACTGAAAAACTTGACCACAAGAATCGCATTAGGGCTCCTTTTTGCTGTGGCTGCGCTTCCCTGAGACCCTAAAAATTCAAATTACCCAGAGTATGACTCTCCACTCTTGTACATGTGATGAGAGAAAGAAAAATCAGCTCTTCTCAAACACGCTCAGAAACTATTCCCCAAGAGGCCAGCAAGTGATCATTGGAATTTCACACACCTGCAAATGCCTTACCGCTTGACGTTTCTCTGTATTTTATTCTATAGTTAAATTTCTTAGTCCCGAAATATGATTACTTGCACTTGGTCCTTGCATCAAGCACTTTCAAAGTTGCCATTGAGTGAATGTGGAAGTTTAAAACTTAAAGCTGGGCTGGGACCCATGTGGCCTTCCTATGTTGCAACAATGCAACTCCCACCATTCCTCAATACTAACTATGCTGTTTAGGACTTGCTGGGAATTGATGTCTAACATATGGAAGCCTTCGCTTGCTGGTCACCTCATAATATTTATGATGTAAGCCTCAGAGGGTGAGAGCCAGGCATTGGCGTAGTGGTTTGGGTGTTGGACTATGCTTCTGGAGATCAGGGTTTCCAATTCCCCAGCTCAGCCATGCAAACCCACTGAGTGACATTGAGCAGGGTCACATGCTTCAGCCTCAGGGAAGGATGGCAAAACCTCTCTGAACAAATCTTGCCAAAGAACCTCATGATCTTAGGGTCACCAATAAATGGAAACAGCTGAAGCACACAACACCCACACACGCGCCTCAGGGGTGAGGCAATAGCCCAAGCCCCTCTGAAAAATCTTGCCAAGAAACCCGTGATCGTTTCACATCACGGTTAAACCACACGTCAGAAGAAACAAATTGAAAGTGCACAACAACAGCAGCAACAACGGACCCACTATTCTGTAATGACGTGGCTTGAGAGTGGACTACCACTCTGGAAGACTAAAAAGTTTGAATCTCCACTCAGCCTGGAAACTCAGGGGACCAACTTTTCACAAGTCACAGCTCTCAGGCCTAAGATGAAGGCAAAGGGCAAACCCCTCCAAAAAACTCTGACCAAAGGAAAACTTGATCATAGAGGTTGTCATGTGTTTGGTTGTGTAAGCCATCATGGATAGTGGTTTTGAGAGTGTTGGATATGATTATGGAGGACCAGGGTTCCATTACTATCTTGGGCATGCAACCACTGGCTCACTGGGTCACAGTCTCTCCGCCTCATTTGAACAAATTTTTGCCAAGAAAACCCCATGCGTAGGCTTCCATATCTGCCTGGGGGGCGGGGACTTTTCCTGGTTTTGGGGTGGGGCCACAAGTCCCACCCCGTTTAGCCCCTCCACCCGGGGACCTCCCCCCCCCCCCCCAGCAAGGCCCTGGCGGCAGCTCCAGCCCTCCCCCATGGCTGTATGCCACCCTTCCCCGCCTTCCCTTTGCCTGGCTAGCAGAGAGCAGGTCTTCCAGACATCTGCCCCTCAGAGCTATTGCCAGCCCCCCACTGGATATATATTACCCTGAACAGGCCTTCTTTCTAGGTTCAGGAGCCAAAGAAAAAAAGGCCATAAAGGTTCCTTTTTCCCTGGGCGCTAAATGCCTCCTCTTTCAATGTCTACCACTCAGTATCTGTTGTAATTCCTTGATCACAGGGTCGTTTTTGCGGCCCTAAACACCTTTTCCTGGTAATAGCAAATTTCTCCTGAAGCTTGACCCATGGGAAAAAGAAGCAATCGCCCTCCTCCACTTGGCTTGGTTTTCAATGGCTTGGAAGGGAAGAGATTTGCTGCTTGTAAATAGGAAGGGCTTTAGGGTAGCAAAAGGCTGAAGAAATAGTTTGACCCCCCTTCACATCCACGGCCAGTGCTATGGTGATTCTGGGAATTGTAGTTTCTTGACAAAAGGAAGCTGAATGGGTTTCCACAGAGGGCGGGGCAGAGCCTCTTGCCAGGCAGTCTTCAGTGGAGAGAGGCGGCGATGGGTCCTGGCCACTTCCCTTGGCTCCCTCCCTCCTCCTCCTCCTTCCTCTCAGAGCTCATTCACACCTCCTGGCTTTTTCTCCCCCCCCCCCCGACTCTTGCACTTTGAGACCCCTTTAACTGCCAAAGCTCAAGCTCTGGACTGCTGGTGTCTGTGAGGCATTTGGCTTCTCTGTCAGAGAGCTCTGGGTGCCGCCCATAAACTACAATTCCCAGGATGCATAGCACTGAGCCCTGGCAGTCCACGCAGGTTGGTTTTGGACACAGAGATCATTCCAGTCCCTAGCTTTTATATCTCAACACACACTGCAGGCATAATAACCCACGTTTAACTCCGTGCTAGGTACATCCTGGGAATGCTCGTTGTTTGGGAGACATTGAGATTCTCTGTCAGTGAGGGCTCTGAGGCCACAATAGACTACCACTTCCCAGCATTCCCCAGCACTAACCCAGGACAGTTAAGTCACTCTCAAAACTGGATTATTTCCTCCAGTGTGGAGCCGCTTTGTGAGGAACGCTGGGCGTTTCAGTCCAGGCATTTGTTTTATTTCTTTGCAGGATTTTGATTAGAGACCAAGGTGACCGGCATCCTCCTCCTTTCCAGGACATGTCCTCCATTTGGATCATGGCTAAGAGCATGGATTTATAATTACATGGGTGTTTTTAGCTTTTCTTTTTGGCCATGTCCTACATATCTTTTGCTTGGGTGCCCTCCTTTTGGGGTGCGGGCATGGTCCCCTTGGTAGCGAGCTTTCCAGGGTGGTTTAACTGCCATTCTGCTGTTTCGTGCTGGAACAAACCCCATTACCAGAATTCCCTAGCATTCAGCCGAGGCAGTTAAAGTGATCTCAAAAACCAGCTTTATTTCTCCAGTGTAGATGCAGCCCAAGCCTTTTGCCTCTCTTATCTGAAGATTTCAAAGGCCACCACAACAAACTACAAATCCAGGTTCCATGGATGGAGTGATGAGAGGTGAAAAGCAGTGTGGCAGGCAGCCTCAGTTTGCTTAATGCAGTTCTTAGATGGTGCACCTCTTTGCCTACAGAGTCTCACAGCACTTTTTTGTTTTTTAACAACTTGTACCCACTACCTCCATTTCATGTCTCTTTATTTAGTTGGGCGGGAATACAGACAAAAACACGTCAAAAGAAGGACAACCAAAGTCCCTTGCCCAAGGGTTTGGTTGTGGAATAAGCCTCTGAAATAGGCAAGAGGCACTGTCTAAAATAAAAAGCCCATGTTCACTGCCAAATGTGCTGTTTGAATGGGGAGAGGGGGGTGGCCAGAAAGGGAAGTACATTTTCCCTGATCTGCTATGAATAATGTCACAATGGTCCTACATTTTGATCATGCCTAAGAAACCATGCCTTTTATTAACATTTCAAAAAAAAGCCTGAATTTTTTGCGATCCCTCCCTTTTTATAAAATGTGTCCTACCTTTGAAAATTGATTGCCATGCATTTGTTCCTACATTTTGTCCCGTTTTGGAGTCCTCACTTATGGCAACCCTACCATGAGAGCATCACTTTGGATTACCATAACTTCAGTGTGACCAGAGAAAACATACGCACGGAGGACCTGGCACCCACCAAATGGCGAGACATTCAAGGAAAAAACTGTAGGACATTACAAAATAAAGGTAAAAACATTTGTATATATTTATGCTTCTGCATCAGCTCAAACATGGCGGACATTTTGAAATTCCTCTGGACAAAGGTTTGAAAATTGTAGGATAAGTCCTGGAAAACGCGAGGATGTCTGGTTACCCTGCATAAGTCAAGACCTGACTTGTGAAAAACACAAAACAAACAAGACACATTCTGTTTTCAAATTGGCTGTTCTTGCGGGTTAGAGCCACCCAGTCTGGAAAACACATGCTTCAGTGCCCTTTCCTGATTGAATGGCAACATCCACACTGTGCATTGCAACAATTGGAAGGAAAAAGGGACATGAAGTCGTGCTTTCCTTTGGTCCTATTGCTACACTCTGTTAGCACACCCCTATCCCTGGCATCTCCATATTTTCATTATTTTTCCTATATAGAACCTAGCTTGTTTTGAGCAGGGTCCACAATGGACTTTTGAAACACAGGCAAAAAATTTCCCTTGGGAAAAGGAACACGGACCCAAAGACATTGGAGGATCTAGGTACGTAGTATCTAGGAAAGGATAAATGGGGCACTGATCATCCTCCCTCCCTAGCTTGTGGCATATCTTTGGCATTTCAAGAGACAAATAGGTCACATATTATTATTTATTATTTTATTTTCTTATATCCACCTTTCTTCCAACCTCAAGGGATTCAAGGTGGTGAACAACATGTCTAAAACAATGCATTTAAACAGTATACAAGAATATTACATATCTTAAATATAAATTTAAAAAATTATTTAAACAATTTAAAGAGTTGTTAAAACAGTTAACATATAATATATTAACATCAAACTAGTAAAATTGGGGTTAGCCCCTAATTAAAAAACCTTGTGTGAAGGCCATCAGGTCTTTGTCACAATAGAAGATAAAAACCCAAATATCCCTAGAGCTATAATTCAGGTATCAACACTATCCCGTCTTCAGATCTCTATAATATAATAAATATAATCTTATGTGTGCCTATTGTGCATCGAGTATGATTGTAAACTATTACACTCTGCATTATGTTAAATGAAACCAAACTTTGCACAGAATGCTTGCTTTCTCGGACTTACATCACTGCCTGCAGCCTCCCCCCCCCCCCCCCCCCCCCCCCCCCTCCCCCCCCCCCCCCATATGTTCATATCCACCCTGTCTGCTCAGCACACATTTATATATTACATACCAGCTCCTCATTTCAAGCTTACATGGTCAACTTGAATTAAGCACCGTTTTTGGTCTAAGAAGCTATTGCACATAATTGTTCAGAAAAAATTGGTCAGGAATGTTGGAAAACCATGTACAATACAACAGCTCTCGGAAACCAATGAAAAAGAATTGCTTCAACTACTCTACTATAGTTTGGAAAAACATGGTGGATCATAAAGAAACTTAATGCATTTTGACATGGCCTTGTAGACAGTTTATTTGCAAGTAAGTAAATATAAACCCCCATCACACAAAGGCGACACAAAAGACTGCAGCAACTATATGACTGCCCACCCACCCACCAACCCAGTTTTTGACTCATTCATTGCATGAGGAACAAAACATCCAGTCTTTTTAATGCTAGTCATATGGAAAGATCATACGGAGTTCTGAATCCCGAATTGTGCAAGGACATGCTGTATAATATTTACATGACAAGCAGAAGCCATTATTGTTTCTATTAACGACCAAAGTAGAATAAAAGATGATGGAACCATACCCCGAAGAAACTATATAAAAGAACTCAAAGGAGATGGGACTTGTTTAAAGACGACACCATTTGAAGATGAACCTTACCTTTTTGAAAATGAAGTGGAAGTTGCACTCCGAGCACTTGGAATAGATCACCAGGAATAGATGGCATCCCAATCGATCTGTTTCCATCTACAGAGACGAGAATCTATTCTAATTCTAACTAAACTCTGTCAACACATTATGGGAAAGCAAAAATATGGCCCATAGCGTTAGGAAATGCTCAAACATTATGTTCCAGTTGCTAAGTAGGAGATATTAGGGATTGCAGTAACCACAGGACACTGCATTATTCTCCCACTGCAAGACACGTAATCTCGAAATTCTAAACAACGACTTCGACTACATATGGCGCATTGAAATGCCAGTGTTCAATCTGGGTTCAGGAACGGAGGAGGCCACTAGAGAGCCTATTGCAAAACATATGCTAGCTAATGTCGCCACACCACAGGAATTGGAAAAAAAATCCGGCCTTTGCTAAGTAGAGTATAGCAAAACTTTTGATTGTCTTCGTCATGAAAATCGTATGGCTGCTTTAAAGAAATGAATCTGCTACAACAATTTCATTGTCTAAGTGTAACCTTATTAGGGTGGAAACTTTGTGGCACGAACAGAATACAGAGAAGTGGAATGCTTTCCAATTGCCAAGGGATCATCAAGGCTGTATTTTATCACTCTCTTCAGACCTGCCACAACTGGCAGTAGGAAGGCGGCCAAAATTAAAATAGGCTAAATTCTTTCTTAGGGCCACATCTAGGTTTTAATTAATATTAATTAATCAATATTTAATTTTAGTTATTAATTATTAATCATATTATTAATTTTACTTCCACCATCGTCCCTCCTCTGCCAGGGCCTCTCTCCCTCAGGAGAAAGCCGAGCAGCGGAGGAGCCTTGCAAGGGCCAGCTGATGCTGTCCTCCCTCTGCAAGTCCCTCTCTTCAGGAGAAAAGTGAGCAGTGGAGGAGTCTTGCAGGTGAGCCTTTGGCCTTATCTTGCTCCACATGTCCCTCTCCCCGGACACGGCAGAGCAGCAGAACCAGAAGAGCCTTGAAGGTTGTCCACATCTTCCCAGGCCAACCCAAAATCCTTTGGTGGGACCACTTGTGGCCTCCAGGCAGTATGTTGTGGCAGGCTGCTTTTATTGTTTACACTTTGTGCCAAACATATAATATACACTAATATTTATTTATTTGATACCCTGCCTTCAGCCAAAAAGGCTATCATCTCACACATACAAGAGGTGCAGATGAACTGACAAGCCTGGCTGATCACAAAGCATACTACCACACAGAGACAAGAATATCCACTGAACTGCAAAATCTTTTCGGCTGGCTGTTAGTTTTGTGTTGCCACAGGACTAAACCTTACCCCCCCTTCCCCAAATCTAGGAGAACCTGTTGAATATGTACTAAGTCCAACAGTGGGCACAATTTAGCCAAGGGTATGAGAGCCAGGCATGGCATAGTGGTTGAGTGTTGGGGACTACAATTCTGGAAACTAGGGTTTAAGTCCCACCCTTGCCATGAAACCTTACGTGGTGACCTTGGGCAAGTCACATGCTTTCAGCCCTCACGGGGAAAGGCAAATGCAACACTCCTCTGAACAAATTTTGCCAGAAAAAACCTTTTGATAGGGTTCGCCCTAAGTCAGAAATGACTTGACGGCACACACAACAAATGTCTTTTCTAATCTTTTAGCAAGACGAGGTATACAGATCAGCTTACCTCTGTGACATTTACTCAAAGTATATGCCACTGATTCCAATTAGGCTTTACTTTTAATTAAAGCAGAAATGAGAATTATGGGTCCATAAGCTAAAGACATTCATGCTTGCCTCTTCCTTGTCTATGTTGGCTGAAGGCACCTGGCTTGTCGTTTAAAACATCTGGCGTAATCACTCATTCTCACCCCCTTTTATTAAATGTTGCCCAAGGAATGCAGCCTGATTACATTCGC
The DNA here is from genome assembly GCF_019175285.1 of Sceloporus undulatus. NCBI lineage: Eukaryota > Metazoa > Chordata > Lepidosauria > Squamata > Phrynosomatidae > Sceloporus > Sceloporus undulatus. The sequence goes on from NC_056523.1 coordinate 192,913,824, forward strand.
TGGAATTCTCCACTGAAATAAATGACACTTAGGAAGGCTTTCACTGTAGAAATTAAGCAGCCTGCCACTTTACGTGGCTTTAGTCCCCCCATCCATATGGAATCCTGCTGGGTTTGAAGCTTTAAAGGTCTCAACTATCTGCCAAATCGGATGGACCTCACCAAATACACATCCTAAGACCTGCATATGGAACCATGGCAGCTTAAGGGTGGTATCAAATGGTATTATTTCTACCGTTTGTAGTTGCCACCCACAGAGTTGCTTACTTTGCTGGGTCATGCCTGTAATTTGTCGGGTGGAAAAAATCCCTCCCCCACGCGTTGTCTGTGTAGACCCCCAAACCTAATGGCATTTCCCCAGCCGATTAAGTATACTATCCACCCTGCACCACACGCGAATATGTGTTGTCCTTCAGCCATCGAGATCAAGCCTCATGAATGCCAGCTAATAACACTGAACTGAACTCAGTTCCGCCTTGTTTGGATGCTTTTTTCCTTCTCGGCCACGCTCTTATCACATTATTACTTCAGGTAACGTGATCCACACATCACCTTGTTGTCATTTTGTTGATCAGTGTGCAAGGGCGAATGCAATGAACCCTGTACATGAAGCTAACTTGAATTGCAGATGTCGCTGCATTAATCTTGTTGTTGTTGTTGTTGTTGTTGTTGTCTGTCTCCAACTCATTTTTTACTATGGCAACCCTAAGGTCAAGCTTCATAAGGTTTTCTTGGCAGGTTTCCTTCGCAGGGTTGTCATGGGCCATCCCCTGCGGCTGAGAGGAGTGATGAGCCAAGGTATACTCCGTGGGTTCCATGCTGAAAGCCAGGGTTAGCCTCCTGGTCTGCCCACACAGTTCAAAGTCCCCAGCACTCTTACCACTAGCCCCACTGTGCCATGGGTGATTTAGGAGGCAGTCATACCAGATTGGGTGATCTAGACCAGTAGTATTATTTAGTTTAGCGTTTTATTGGGTTGTGTTTTCTCTTTCCTTTTTATTGCATCTGAGTTGACATATACTGCCCTTGGTGAAAAAGGCATTATAATCATAGTATCATCATCATCAGTCATTCTTTTCAATTTAACCTACCTCACACGGATGTTGTGAGGATAAACAGTGATATTCACATATACATGGTCCTGAATTTTGTACAGACAGCCAGCCTGGAATACCGTGGTTTTGAGTGTTGACTTTGACCTTAAGACCAGAGTTTTGATTGCCAGCCTGGCCATGAAACCCACTAGATGACCTTGGGCAAGTCACATGCTCTCAGACTCAGGGAGGGCAATGGCAAACCTCCTCTCACCGAAACCTTGACAAGGACAACCCCATGATAGGTTCACCTTAGGTTAGCCTTAGGATCGACCATAAGTAAAAAGTGACAGAAGGCACACCGCAACAAACAGGAGTTTTGTACAAGAAGGAGAAGAAGGTATAAACAGACAGTAAGTGAGATTGAAATGACTAAAGAAATTTATTCATATTTGCTATATACAAATAATAAAAATATTTTTTATTTAACCCCGCTCTTCAGGCCAAGGCTATCAGAGCGGCTTACAATTGTAAATTTTTTACAGCACAAACTAACTTGGCATTCCTTAAGCCTACTTCCACCTCCTTTACCAGACTGCAGGAAATCCCCCAGTGTTTTAAAATATACAAATCAGTGGGGAGACGAAACTTTTAAAAGCACGCAAAAACCCAAAAGAGGAGAACGAATTACTGTATATCCAAGTAATCTAAATATATATATATATTACACTCTATTCTTCTTTGATAGGGAATTTCAAAGCAGTTTCAACTGTCTAAGGGAATACAGATCAACAACCCAAAAAGGTATCAAAGAGCCAAAAAATACACTTATGACCACGGAGTATAGGTAGCAGCGATATGAAATATAGCACAAAAAAAGAGCAGCAGTAAACCAGAACATTTTTTTTTAAAAAAAAAAATCCTGTCAAAGGAAAGTTTCAGTGTGGATGAAAAATCCCAGAGTGGGAGGAAAGACAGCCTGACTGACTTCCCCAGGGAACGGTGTTCCAGAGCTACGCCTGGATAAGATAAATCCAATGGTGGATTCAGCACAGGTACTTCCATAAATCCCTGGCGTGCTAGTTTTACTTGCAATGTGGCAGAGTGCTATTGTGTGATGTTGTTATTCTGTGTGCTTCAAGTTTTCCAACTTATTGTGACCCTAAGGCAAAACTCTATCACAGGGGTTTCTTTGCCTGTCTTCGAGCGGGTTTGCCTTCTTTGCTTGTCTCTGAGGCTGAGAGAGTGTGGACTAGCCCAAGGCCACCAGTGGGTTTTAACTTCTGAGCCGGGGATTTCTAACCTGTCTTCCAGAGTTCCTAGTCCAACACTCAAACCACTGCCCACACAGGCTGTTTATTCGTGTGTGTTATACTCTCCACCCATTTCACAGATAAAAACTGGGAAGTGTACCTCTGCCGCATCAGAATGTTGTCCAGATAGCAGATGTTACTCATAAGAAAGAAAAGGAACTACTGTCGAGGCTTCAGTCCTTTGTTATCCCCTCTGCTGAGTTGCGTTGCAAACTACCTTTGCGCTTTGAACTCATTTGAAGCAATGAAGTAAGCTGAGGGAACAAAGTGGAAGCAGGGAAGAGAAACTGGGACATTTCAAAAGTCAGCTGGAAACTTGGGATGATGGGGATTTATTAGAAACTGTTCCTGGAAAAATCAGAACAGTTAGTGGGCATGGTTGTGTAAAAGTGGGGGTGCTGAAGCAAAGACAGACTTGTTTCCGTACTAATTTGTCAGGACCAGAGTTTGTGAAGTTATTTTGCCGGGTGGTACAGTCCAGAATTAGTGTGGCTGGGTCGGGGACTTGGACGTTTAACTTGAAGTTCTAATTCCCAAAGCAGCTTTTCCAGCCATGGACTGGACTCCACACTATGAAGAAGAGCGCACACCACACTTAGGGAACCAAAATTATATGGTTGGACAGGTGCATCAGGCAGCAGATTTTGGTGTCATGAAGGGGCAAACACATTGTTAGTTATAAAATCATGAGTTCCACCTTCTTGTTATTGTAGTTTACGCATGGCGGGGGGGGATCACTTGTGGTGTTTTCTCCCACCCATGCCCGGAATTACTTGGTACTTTTATCACCATAAGGGTGATTGTAGGGGGCACCCAATTGCTGTTCCCAACTCATAACAGAAACAACATACTATCTGCTGGTAAGTCCTGGATAATAAGACCTGTCGTAAACAAGTTGCAGTTTATCTAGGAAACAGCCAATATCCATTTCACGCTCCAGGAGCTTAAGTTACTAGTGTGTATACATCTTTAAAACTACCATGCATTCCCGGTTTTATTCTTTCACAGCTCCAGGAAGGCAAGCAAATAAACCATTGTCTCCCCTATTCAATTTTCCTCAGTCCCCAGATTCTAACATTGAATAAAGTGGGACAATGAAAATTCTTCATCTCTACTGGATTTTTCTCATTCAATGGTCTATTTCCCTGTCTCTTTTCTTTACATTGATTTCACTGTCTTTCTTAAAAGCAAACTGAAGTTTGGCCCACCCAAACCCTGAAATTTTGGGGAGTGCCAAAGAAAATTTCACTTGGGGAACCAAAATTCTTTTGGGAGGCAATGTCCCTAGCAGCTTAAAAAGGCCAATGTGAATCTAGGCTGCATCAATAGAAGCTTAGTTCAGCTCCAGGAAAGTAATAATGCCCACTCTATTATGCTTTGGTCAGGGCCTACTGGAATAATACTGTGTCCAGTTCTGTGCACCACAGTTCAAAAATGCTATCTACTGCTGCGAATTCAATTTCAACTGGACCCCGCTCTGCACATTGGCCGCTGTGAAAAATCGGATTTCTAGTTAGATTTCTATCTGGGATGCATGCCCCCAAGCCCACCTCCCTGAGGCCTGGAGCATCACTCCCTTGTTATAAAATCCGGGTGTATCCCCGAATTCCAATTGAATTCGGCCAGCACAAAAGATGTTTTTCTTAGCTGTGTGCTAAGTTCCTAGGTCTACTTCTCAGAGGATGGCGTGAAACTGGTGCCCAGGAAGGAACTTATAACCAGACCATATAAATAGTGTACTAGAATTGCCCAAACCTGTGCTGCTAGTGATGTGTGGTACAAAAATGCTTCTCTAAAGATAAAATACAACCTGGATTTGTCGTTATTGGGGCAGCACTACAGTAATTAAATGGGTTGTTTTGTAAGTAAAACCTTGCTTCTGTTTTTACATGGTTTTTATAATCTTGTTATTATTTGTACAACTTTGAAAAATATGATTTAATTTATTTTGTTAAAATTCGGGAGACAAAAAAAGAGAAGGTGGGGCAAACCGTCCATAAATTAATAAATCTAAATCCTTCCTTTTTCCAGTCATGATGAGACCTTTGCAGCTCTGCATTGTTTTTCTGGGGTGCATTGTGTTCTTCCCAACTGTTGCAAGTAAGTGTCCTGACATGTATACTATGCTTAATTCCAATTCAAAGTGCTGGTGCTGTTCTTCAAGACTCTTCAGAGTATGGGGCTTTGGTTGTTGATGGATTGCCTCTTTCCCATATTTAATTATCTGACTCTAAGGTTGCTGCCACACTGCAGAAATAAAGCAGTTTGACACCACTTTAATGGTCATGGCTCTACACTATGGAATCCTGGGATTTGTAGTTTTCTGTGGCACCAGAGCGCATGGACAGAAAAGGCTAAACATCTGAGCACACTACCAATCCCAGAATTCCAGAGCATGGAACCATGGCAGTTAAAATGCTGTCAAATTGCATTAATTCTCCAGTGTAGATACAGGCCGAGATCTTCATCTCTACACCAGGATGATGACGTGTGTTTACTCCACATGACATTGAAGCACTTTGGATCTCTTTCAGTTGTAAAAGTGTAGGGGACAGTCATAAAAGTGTCCCTTTTGCCAAGCTGGAAAAATCCATTTGGCAAAAGGGATGTTTTTACCATGGTCTCCAAACAAAAGTGTTTTGGCAGCATGTGGAGACAGAAAGATAAGCATGTTTTTTAATACAATAAGGCTCTTAGTCCAGTGCTCAAATTGCTATATCATGGTGGCTCAAAAATAAAAAGGTAGAAGTAATTATGATGAAGGGTTGCAGAGTCACATTTCAGAAATGATAACTGGCTTAAAACAAGATGAGAAACAAGGGACTTTACTAATGTCACAAGCAGTGGTGTAATGGAGCCAGAACATGCAGGAGGGAAGCTCCAAGACATTTTAATCGGCTGAAACTGACATCATATATCACTCTCCTTGGATTTGTCTTTTCCCTCTCAGTTTATTTGCAATCCCCAGAGTTGCTGAAGGAGAGATGGATTCTCCCAGCTATAACAGTCATCCCTGTTGTAGGCTCAACCACTAGAAAGAGGTCTTGCTCTAATCTACGTCCATCAGTAAGTTGCCTTCAGGGAGTGTCTCAAAGCCAAACTGTTATCACAAGCAGCAGGGAGCAATGCCACATGGGTAGAAGCAACACATTTCTCTAACAGACTGTGAGGGGATGTAGTACAGAAATAATACATTCTTATTCTCTGGTGTCATCAAATGGAACAATGTGCAAATGCACCAAAAGTGGTTGTTTTGCAGTCTGTGTCCAGATTTTCCACTAAGAAAAGTATGTGTATTTTGGTGGATTTCCAAGGAACTCAAGACATCCTATGTGGAATAATCCAACTTTTTTTTTCCTTGCCATGAACCTGTGAAGTAGGTTAGGTCAAAAGAAAGTGACAGGCAGAGAGCTTTAGGGCTAAGCTCTATTCTCCTTTGTACGTGTCTGAAAATTGTGTGTGGAAAAAAAGGCACACATATTGAAAATGCATGTAAACATTTTTTTCAGTCTTTTTGTGATTTGGGGGATTTGATGAGGACTGGAAGTACATTGGAGATGTAAGACTTAAATCAGACATTTGCAACTTGTTTTAATCCCCCATTTGGGGCCAAAACAAAAACAAACAAACAAACAAAAAATCCCAAAAAACTCTGCCTGAAAATCAGCACAGATTTTTTTAAAAGAAATCCATTTCTGGGAAGGTGGGCACCACATACTGTAGTGCAGGACCCAAAGGGCCACATGTGCCCATGAATAGCACTTTGCCCAGCCCTAATTTAACCAATGGAAGTAAAAATATGTATTTTAAAATATACAGATTGAGTCTGCCTTATCCAGAATTCCAAAATCTGAAATATTCCAAAATTCAAAACTGCCAACATGAATGGCTGAGATAGTGACACCTTTGCTTTCTGATAGTTCAATGTACACAAACTTAGTTTCATGCACAAAATCATTAAAAATATCAAGTACTGTATAAAATTACCTTTAGGCTATGTGTATAAGGTCTATGTGAAACATAAATGAATTGCATGTTTAGACTTGGGTCCCATCTCCAAGATATCTCATTATGTATATGCAAATATTCTAAAATCCAAAATCTACTCCACCACCATTCATGGGTCAGAACAGCAATGAGCAGTATTTCCGGATCTACTAACGTATTGGTATCCACTTTTGCCTCATTTAAAAGATGCACAAACTGAATCAACGTTGAGCCCAGGAATTTATTTTGAGTACCAGAACTGAAGTGCAAGTTGCCTTGGGTTCCATATTGAAAGAAAATGGAATAGAAATAATATATATTTTTTAAAAATTGAGTTTACAGTCCTTCCTCCCTCAAAACCACTCCCAGCTACACTCCTGGCTATTCAAAGCTTTCTCATTTTCAGCAAGACAGGAGGCCCTTCACATTTGCTTGCGTTAAAAGTGCTGGACCCCTATGAAAGTGAAACAACTGCAAATAACAAAAACACTTTTTTTTTACCTGAGAGAACACCTCTCTAGGAATCTCTAGGTACTCCAGCACAACTCTGTGGTCAACATCTGCCAAAAGTTGACCATGGCATTGTGTTACAAATGCCTAGAGAAGCGTTCTCTCTAGGAACCTCTAGGTCTTCCAGCACAACTTCTGGCTGATGTTGACCATAGAGTCGTGTTGGAGGAACTAGAGATTCCTAGAGAAAACATATTAATCAAATCCAGGAATAATCAAATACACAAAAGTCAAAGCCAGAAATGTGGAGGACCAACTGTATAATTTATACAGGAATGTGTCTTTTAAAAGAACGAGATCAACAATTATTGTTAAATAACTATTTGTGAGAAATCCATGCTGTTATATAGCAAATCACCATAGATCTGCCTTCAGCCTACCCTCCACCTGAACCCCACTTGGATCTGGAGAAACTAAGGACCAGGTCCTTTGGTTCCTCCTGTCCTCACTGCTGCAAAATTAATAGATACTGTGAACTCAGGAATAAATCAGCTTTAAATTCCAGCACTTCTGGTAAACAAGAGATTGTGGTTCAGCCCTGGAGAGGGGAGAGAAAAGGAATGATGAAGTCTTGCCTTTTCCTTTTTTTAAAAAAAATTAATATTTATATTATTCATACATTCAAAACATCACGTTATACAGGATAACTCACAGTACTTACAAAAACATAAACCCATAAAACATTCCTCCCCCAGACATAGACACACAAATTCGCATGGTCCTGCCTTTTTACAAAAGTGATCCATAACTGTAATTCTTCCTGTTTAAACATACAACATTGTCCCTCTTCACACCTTATGAATAAAACACATTGCCTTTTCCAATAAGTTCAGACAAATACAAATTGTTGCATCTTCTCCTAACATGTGTATTGTTTCTCATTAATAATTTTGGTCACCTTGCTCACATTTCTGTGAAAGGAAAGGAAAGGAAAACTTATCATAGATGTGGTGTACTCACTGAATGCACACCTGAAATGTTAAAATATGAATATACATGAATATGTGAATGAATATGTACACTAAGCAAACAAAATAATTTTATTTTTATTCATATAAAATGAATCTACATCCAGATGGAAGTCAAGCAAAGAGGCCACAACATCTGGATATAGATGTAAAGGCGATCACAAGGTTAAAAAGTTTGAGAACCACTGATTTAAAGTGTGATTCCAATTGGATAAAAGAAGATAGATCTTAACAAACGTATTTATTTTCCTGGGAAGTGTAGTTTACCTCCTTACCTGCTGTATTCCCACTTTCTACCTTTCCCTCAACTCCAATCTATCTTTCCTTTTCTCTCCTATTTCTTCCAATATCATTTTATATCCCCTTTTATGATTGACTGTGTTTTTAAATGAATCACATCCTTTCTTTTTCAGGAACCGAGAAGAACTTTGTAAGAATTCGGCCAGAAAAGCCCGTGGTGGAATTTGGTGGCTCCGTTGTGTTGAACTGTAGTTCAAACTGTCAAGATATTGGTATTGAGACAACTTTAAAGTGGGTCCTCCTGGTAGGAAATGAGACTACTGAGATAAAATGGAAAGCCTTCAACCTCACCAGTGTTGACAAGTGGACAGTCACCCTGTTGTGCTTTGCCCGCTGTGCCACTGGGGCTGCAAAATCTCACCATGTAAACTTCACAGTCTACCGTAAGTCATGTGTCAGAAGAATCATTCAGGGAAGGCTGACATTGCAGGGTGCTGCTCGTCTTGAAAGAAAGGGCAATGAGTGGAACAAGGGAAGGATACTTCTTTGTGGTCTCTGTGACTCACAAAAACAGGTTACCTTGAGCCTACACAGTGCCTCTTTTGGAACCTTCTATAGCATTCTGAAGAGTTTTGGAAGTAGCCCTGCTCACCTCTTGCTGACAGTTCATTTTTGTCTGTCACTGCAGCTGTTTTGTTTTAAATAAATTTTTATAATACAAGCACAAACATTAAAGCAGTGCTAATATTAACCAATACCAACAAGTAAACAGATGTTAAATTTGAATCCGTATTTACATTTTACATATTCCCATTGTTGCTTATAATAACTTCCCATCTAGGCTTGTCAGTGGTTCCATGTAACATTTTGTTCTAAATCTTTCCCCCTTTTCCATTACTGTTCTCTCTACTTAAATTACTTTCCCTTTGGTTTTAAATCTCTTTGCTGTTTATTTGTTTTTTATTTATTTTACTTCATTATTTTTTTCCCTGAGTTTCTTTCTGGTTTTCTCTTTTTCATCAGCCTACTAATCTTTCATCATGTGTGTGTGTGTGTGTGTGTGTGTGTGTGTGTCCATTTTTCATTCCAGAATGATAGAACTGTTTCCCATTCTTTATCTATCTTCTTTCTAGATTTGTCTCTAAGCCAAGCATCTCTACAAGTTTGATTTTCTATTCATCTGCCTGTGGTGGATCTTGGGATTTTCACTTTTGAGCACATAAGATTCTTGCTGCTGTGATCATATAGAGGATTATTGTGCAGATTCTTTCCCCTAGTTTTTTCTATGCCATCTGTCATATTCAATAAATATAGTACTGGTTGGAACAGAGGTTCTTTACAAATTATTTTTGTGATCAAATTGCGAATGTGTCTCCAATTTTGTTTGTTTTTTGCTACTGAGCATGTCTATCACATATGATGGAAGGATCCCACACTTTCAGCATATTTCCAGCACATATTTTTCCCTGGCCACGGCAACTGTTTTGAGAAGAATCATATTCATGTTCATTGATGAACAGGTTCTTTGGATTCATACTTCATTGGTGTTGGGTTTGGAGCCAAACTAGCTCTCTGAACAACTTGGTCTCGCTGGTCTTTCAAAAAGTGTCACCCGCAGAACCAAAATCCTGGGACAAAGAGCCAGGAGACAGAGCTCCCGTTTGCATCTCGCTTATGGTGTGAAAGCACAGGGTAGGAAGCAACTACATGAGATTCACCCAGGTTGCTTCTGAGCATTCTTTTCATGAGTATCTAGTCTCTACTGAGTGTGTAGTGTCTAGTTACTACTAATAACTAGTTACTACTAGGTACTAGTGACAAGTTACTACTGAAAACGAATGTAGTGAAGAGCTGGCTGCTGATGAGGAGATTCTAGAATCGTTTTCTGCAGATTTTTCAGGCTATGTGACCGCATTCTAGAAGAATTTACTTGTGATGTTTCACCTGCATCTGTGGTTAGCATGTTTGGAGGGTGGTGGCATGGAAGTATGTGGGGTATATATACACTTGTGTGACTCTTGGTTGGGGGGGGGGGGAAGGGATTTACATGTTAATCCATATGTTGGTCTGTTATCCAATGGCAAGCCCCCAGGGTGGGAGGACATGTGAGGTGGATGCATGTCTATTTAATTAGCAATACATTTTGGGGAAACCCCCTGGCCCTAGGTGGTTCATTTGCATGAACCGAGTCTTGATTTTGGTGTTCTTCAGGACTGGTAGCTATACTTTGTTTATTTTCAGTGTTTCTTTTTTCCTGTTGATGTCCAGGTGTTTTTGGATTTCAATGGCCTCTCTATGCATTCTGACTTGGTAGTTGTTGGAATGATGCAGAATTTGAGTGTTTTCAAATAGCATTCTATGCCCAGGTTTGTTTGTGACATGTTCTGCTACTACTGATTTTTCTGGCTGGCTCAGTCCACAGCATCTCTTGCGTTCTTTGATTCATATTTGGATACTGCATTTCATGGTCCTTATGTAAACGTGTTCATAGCTGCACAGTATGTGGTAAACTCCTGCGGCAGTGAGGTCTCTCCTGTCCTTCAATGAACACAGCATTTGATGGATTTTCTTGGTAGGTCTGTAGATCATTTGGAAGTTGTGTTTCCTCATCATTTTCCCTATTCTAGCTGTCACTCCTTTGATTTATGGTAAAAATACCTCCCCTTTAGGCGGGTGTTTGTCTTCTGTGGTTTTTTCTGCGTCTGGCAGCACTTCTGATGTCTGAGCTGGAGTAACCGTTAGCCCATAGAGCCCAGTCTTAGGTGCTTCAATTCATCTTCCAGGAAGTGGGGTTCACAGATCCTTTTTGCGCAGTCTACCAGTCTTTTTATTGTGCTAGATTCTAGAATTCTAGACTCTTCACCTGTTATATGAGTGATGTTTTCACCATCACTGGTCCAGCTATCTGTAACCTCAAAGGTTCTACAGGCTTTACCTTTGCCCCATCACTGATGTCAACACCAGTCCCGGTCCTATTAATGTTCAACGTCAAGATCTGCCTCTGATATGTCATCTTCCTATGGTAGATATTGTGGGGCACCTTGGGTCTCTTTTTGGAAGAAAGGTGGCATAAATATCAAATGATAAATAAATAAATAAATAAATAAATAAAATAGATATTGTCAACACAGATGGTACCAGTGTTCACATCATGGAGATAGTTATGGCTGTAGGTATCAAGGCCAGCACAGGGTCAGACATTCCTGGCTGTTCTCATTTGACACATCCTATTTGGGTTCCCAGAGTTCTTTGACCTGTGATGGCTGTGTGTGGCTGGCAATATACTTACCACCATAAGAATGAGGCTTACCTGGGACATCAGACACAGATGATACCATACCAAGTGTAAGGGACAGGTATCCATCCTTTCTTTGGTCCAGCAGGGTACAAGGGGAGATGAGCATGTCTCCTGAGAGGAAACCTCTACTACTCAACATGAACCAGGTTTGTCTAAGACTGTACCCATCCAAGATATTATGAAGAGCATGGACAAGGCTCATCCTTCTGCTCCTGCCATCTCGGTTTCTGATAGAACCACTGCAGCAGAACAGGCCATGCAGGCTCTAACAAAAACTGCTACATCTGCTTCAGGTTCAGACTCAGATTCCATGATTGTTCCTACCAGGAAATAACTGCCTATTCTGTAGGGCACTGTGGACCCTTCTTCTCCTACATAGCATACGTAGATACTTGTGATTGAAGAATTTTGATGTGATTTAATATTTCTTTTTGTGGTGGGAATTTCTTTTGTACTTCCTCTTTCTTTCTAATTTCCTCCATTAGTCTTTTTGGGTGGTCTGTATCCCGCCACTTTTGCCCTTCTTTTAAGAAGAGAGAACATGCAGAGGAGGAGGAAGAAGGATAAATGCTCATCCTGCAAGGCTCCTCCACTACCCTGTTTTCTCCTGAGGAGAGGGCCAGGCAGAGGACGAGGAGGATGGAATTAATATTAATTAATTAATATTGAATTAAAATGTATCTGCAGCCTGAAGAAGTTTAGCCTGGTTTAATTTTGGCCCCTACCTATGGCCAAGTTGTGCAGGTCTGCTCTAGAGAGCATCAGGCAGAGATGTTTTCCACCATAGCTCCCTGGGATCCAGTAATTCAATGGTCTGGTTTCATTATTCATTCTTTAGAGAAGCCCACCCTGATATTTATCCCCTCCGCTCCATTTTTCAGCATCTGTTTTCTCTAGGAGGTTGAAGTCCCATATTAATTTGACGTGCTGATATTTGATTTCAGTTTCTCATTTTAAACACTGTACAGTCTTATTGTAGATGAAATAGTTTTAGTTGCTTTTGGCAGTTTATTGAAAGCCATTTGGTAGCTGTTGTTACATACCTTGAAATCAATTAATTTCTTGCAACCCTCTGATTTGTTCAGGGGGAATTGCCATAGACTTCATCTTAAACTGAGAGAGTGTGACTTGCCCAGGGTTACCAAATGGGTTTCCATGCAGCAGGTTTTTAACCCTGACTTCCCAGTATCCTAATCCAACACTGAAACTACTATCCCACACTTGCTCTGTAAACCATTGCAAATTTTCATTGCAAATGGAGGGAGAAAACTGAGGTAAGGGGCTGGTTGTAGACAGCAGAGGCCTCGTTCACATTGTGTGGATGTATGTGTCATCCGATTTCCCTAGATTTAACAGTAAAGCTTGATTCCAGGGCCGTAAAATATTTTGTGGCACATTTGCCCTGTTCTTTTCTGTTCCAGGAGCTCCTGAGCATGTAATTCTGGATCCAGTGCCAAAGATGGAGGTTGGCAAGGAGTACAACTTGATATGCCGGGTTCCCAGTGTGGCCCCCATCCGGAACCTCACTGTGACCTTGTTCAAAGGGGGGAAAGAGCTTCAGGTGAAGACATTTGAGAATTTTACTGACCCACAAGCCAGAGAGGTTGTGGTGACCCATGGCATAACTGTACAAAAAGAAGACCATGGGGAGAAAGTCATCTGCCAGGTAACTCTGGATCTGCGACCAGAAGGGCCACTCTTTGAAAAGACATCTCACAGTGAATCACTAACACTTGCTGGTGAGTTTACATTCACTGACTTGGGTCCTTTAAGACAGGGGTGGACAAAATGCACCACTCCATTGTGTTTTGTGGCCTTTGGCCTCTCCAAACTCCTCTGACCACTCTTTTTCTGAAGAAAAAATAAATAAAGATGAATTGTTTGTCTTAAGAGAATCACTAGTGTTTTTGTAATGAGTAGATCTGGGGAGATTGGATGATGCAATACCAAATCAAAGTTCCTGATCAAATCTCTCTGTGGCAATTTAACCCTGATGAAATTCCCATTATCATTTGTATCATTTTAAAATGGAGCCGCCATTTCGATTGTTCTTGGGTTTTTAAAACTATCAATCAAATGATGCTCATCTATCACACTCTTTGGGGAAATGTCAAGCAAATCATTCACACCTTTGTCATACTGATGACATGAGTATTTAAAGATGCTGTCTACTGGCCATGTAATAGCATGTAATAGCAAATATGTAATACTGTGGCCATGTAATAGCAAATATGTGCACAAACTGTCAGATTTTATTTAAAAAATCAAAACACAGCCTAATGATGTTCCCAGGAGAACCCCTCTCTGGCTTTGGTGAGCTCTGGACTAGGAGGCCGCACAATGCTTGGCGCTTCAGCCTGGGCCTCCTCCAGCCGTGGGGAGGCCCAGGCCGAAGTGCTGAACACACCGCCACCTCCGAGGCCTCTCCAGGGCTGGCGGACGCCACACAATGCTCGGCGCTTCGGCCTAGGCCTCCTCCAGCCGTGGGAAGGCCCAGGCCAAATGCCAAGCCCAGCTTGGTGGTGAGGGCTTCTGACCGGCGGAGGATGCTCCTCTGCCTCTGGAGAAGGCCTTGTCTGGCCTGGGAACTGAGGAAGAGCAGGACAGGACCGTGCCCACCTCCCAGAAAGAGGGATAGTCCCACCAGTTCCTGGGATTTGGCAAGCCTATGTGAATGGCCCCAAGGAATGGCAATCCTCTTTTGAATAGGTTGTATGACACATTTAAACTATCAAAAATGCCCTTTTTTCAAGGTGGAAAATGGACTTCAAGCTGCCAAAATGGGGAATGAGCTCCCAACCACTTCCTTTTGTTTTGTAAGGGAGGGAAATTCTTAGCATTCTTATGGCACAGGTGTGTATGTGTGTACCAGTGTAGAAAGGGAGTCTCCAGAGCCACCACTGTTACCCATTCCTGCTTTAATGGAGTGCCACAAGACAGAAGCCATACATTAATTTAACCTCTACTGATGAGCATCAATCTGGTCACAGATTTTGGTGGCAAAGGGTTTTTTTCAAACTCAAGAAGTGAAAGATCTCCTTGCACTAGATTCAAATCCGCCAATATAACTCTTCATAGAGACTCTTTAGTTTTTTGTTTTCCATTCATGATGCAAATACTTCATTTCATTAATGAAATGTTGTTGTAATTGGAAGAGACCCTCTGTATTCCCAAGAAAGCATACAAAAACAAACATGCAAACATATCTTAGAGCTGATGAGAAGCTCATTTGGCTCTTGCGTGATTTTGTTCAAAATTTATTTCTATTTGAGCCAATACAGAGAGGACAGTAAGTGTACAGAAACCCTGAAACATCAACATCAGCTTTCCAAACAGGACCACAAATTGTGTTGTCATTGGAGTTTATCAAACAGGAGGAATTTCTCTTAAATTTGAATGAAAGGAAAGTGGGGCCAGAACGCATTCACTTAAAGTCGCTAGTTTCACGCAATTATATGAATACGCATTGCATTCGAACTGGCTCCCCATTGCCCGAATTTGCATGTGGCAGTCTATCACGCAATAACGTGAAACCCCATGATTGCGTTCGGACTAACTTCCCATTGCCCAAATTTGCATGTAGTGGGTTATCACGCAATAACGTTAAACCCCATGATTGCATTCAGATTGCCATCGGATTATACTTCCAATTCCCCTTGAAACTTCAGTGTGCGCCTTCAGGTCGTTTCGTCTCTGTCTATCATGGGGTGTCTTTCTTTGCAAATATGTGCTCTGAGACTGAAGATGTGACTTTCTCAATGTCAGCCAATGAGTTTCTCTTGCTGAGCGGGGATGTGGAACCCTGGTGAGCCACTAACAACCTCAAAGCACTACCCATCAAATGTGGTAGGCCACTTCTCCTATTTTGCCCACCTTTAGCATATTCCTGCAATTGGCCATTTGTGGCACATCATGGTGTAGTGAAAGAAGCAAAAAGAATCTCTCTTAGATTTACAAAAGCGTCTGAGGCTAGTTTGCCTGGCACCATTCTACCAGAGGTGATGGGCTGTGGCAACTTTAGTACAATAATGAGCCCTAGTGTTTGCTGTCATGACAGGCACTTCTGAAGAGTATTTTGAGGTAACTCTTTTCTCCACAGAGGGGTTGCCGTGTGAAGCAAGGAGTTTCTGTCTGGCTAAACTGCAGCTTCACATGCAAATCCACCCCAAAGTGATGCTGGAGACAACCTTCGGAAGGGAAGAGTAGTACGGGGACCTGGCGGGTGTCCACTCAGCTACAGAATATCACAGCGCAGGCATCAATTGCTCACTGCTTCTGCAACATGTGAAGAAAAAACAAAAAGGCAACACCACAATACTAACATATGGGTGAGTGACTCCTAAAGTGTACATAGGGGGGGGGGAGCACCTAGTGAGGAATGTTGGGGGAGCTTACACCGTCAGTACAGCCCACCACATCAACACAGACACAAGGGTAAAGCACCAGGTAGTAGTAAACCTGGCCTCCTCAACCTCCTCAGAAAATTAATGTCTGTAAAGATGCAAGAAATGTATGGAGGACTGTGCGCTGACTTATAGCTTCTCTAAGGCCTTGTCGGCACAGGCCATGATGACGCATGCCGGCACAGCGGCCCAAACGGCACAGTGAACAGGCATTACCATGATGCGCCCAGGCGCCTATTGGTGCCCTTTTAGGATGAAACAAAAAAAGCCCCTTTTCTGGGGCTTCTTTTTGCGTAAAAGGCGGAGGCTGCAGCATGTGGTGCCAGGGACTGAATTTGGGGCAAACAGAGTGCTCCCACCGCCCATCTGTAAGCCCCGAGTCTCCCTTGATCTCTGGAATGGAGCCTATCATTCAGTCACCCCATTACCTTTGTAATTTTTGTTTAAAAAACCCTTAATCTCAATGTCGCCAAGCAGATGGACATTGTTTGCTCCAGGAAATCTTCACCCAGTCCCATAGGCTTCACCAGGACGACAACCTGACAGCCGTGTTTTATAAGGAGAAACCCTTCATAATCTCACTGTGACGTTGCTGAAAGGGACAAGAAGGTGCAGTCCTGGAGACTCAGAACAGCACAAGCCTGGACCTCAGATCATTAACACATGCACTCATGTCATTGCCCTTCGGCCACATGACCATTGGCAATAAGCTGTTTGCCATGTAAGCCTTGAAATCACAATGCCAGTGAGAGGCCCGCATTCTACTTCCTCCAAATTGAACTCAAAGACCACAAGGTGAGTTTTGTAGGCCCAATGTGTTCTTTTGAGAGCAAGTATTCTGATTTCATGTTTTAAAATCTGACTTCAGGTCCCACCCCACCCTCTTGTTCAAAGAGAGACTTTCACATGTAAAATGGTTTTTACCACTTTGGGAGTAGAACCTTTTTCCTACAGCTAAGGAAATAATTCTCTAGTCAGATTTCTTAACGTCCATACACCCATGGGTAGCCACAGATAATTTAACTGGAGTTTGGAAAGCGTGTTAGCTTAGGGATTCTGGGATTATAGTCTTAAAAATTATAACTCTCCAGCTCTACATTGGCCCTACACTGGGTTCTGTTCTCCTGTACTTAATTATGTTATCCAAGTGGACATTAATCCGCGAAACATTTCATAGTGAAAGATTGTGCGCAAGGCTCAAATGAGGCGCTACTTAAATTTAACAATGAGAAAGTTAGTTATGTCTAGTAATGCCAGCTCAGATTGATAACATCACTCCACAGTCTCAAACACAGATCAGTTGCCGGCAAGTGTTAGCCGAGGTCCTTTAAACCGGAGATGCGAGTGGCTCGTAGTAAGAACTGTTCTTTGCAGAGTGTGTGCTGGCACTGACCTTACTGTGATCTTAAAGACCACTGTGATCTTCAAGATTTTTAAAGTGTTTAGGGTCAAGAGTTCCATCAAGAAAAGTCATGACAATTGTTTCTTTGTAAAAAAACAAAAAGAGACACCAGGACTTAGAACTGTGTGGGAGTCATGGCATCTGCGCAGGAAATCTCACCCACAATTCCGTAGGAGGAACAGGCTGCATTTGGGGAATATGCAATAAAATGTGTCAGCATGTAGTTCTTATTTATAGTTCTAGCTAGACCACTGGTTGTGCCCATTTTTCAGGGCACTCCATTCCATTCTCATTTCCTCTTTACTTACTGCTCCCCGTCTCCGAATAGACTGGTATCATTCTGCACCCACAAAGCATGCACAGTCTTAATTTGGATGTTTGGGACCCCAAACTCCCAAGATTTATTATTGAAGGCTGGCATTCATTAGGCTGTTGCAATGTTGTAAGCAAGGTGTACATTCAACTTTGTAACTGTTTGGTATTCATAGCCATGATTGTGGTACCATTGCCACAACCACAAATGCTCCCAGGCAGCCATACAGAGCAAAGAAGTTCTGCAGTGTTTATATGCAGGTTGCTGAAGGGTGACACATCCAACTTCCTCCCACAACTGAGTGACAATATAATGAGGAATTGAGACAGGACCCACTGCTTCTGCTTATTGTACCACTGTTTACTGCCAGGAGGGGGCTGGACATGTCATTCTTTGATGCTTCACTCATAATCAGGGGTGAATGAGTGAAGCTTTTTCTCTACCATTCATCTGTATATTGTCTTTGTTTATTTCTTTACCATTATTTATAAGCCCTATGTGTGTGTGTCCGTGTGTGTGTGTATGTTTGGCTTACAACAACCGTTAAGCATACATTACAAGATGACACATCAAATTAGTATGTAATAGCTTGAACTCTATTGGTTTGTCCCCCACTAGAGGAGACCCACATATGTTGAATGGTGAATCAATGCATAAGTACATTCAACTGATTCAGTGGCTCTACTCTAGATTGAATGGGCTTGAATGGGCTGAATGCTGTTAGTGCATTACGACAGCATGATTCCAATTTATGTCATCATAACTAATTTTTTGTTGTGGAGATCAGAATTCTGTTCCAATTAGAGAATAACCAAAATCCTGCCAAGAAACTCTGCTTTTCAGCATGGCCCTTCTTAGCATGTTCATTTCCAGCAGAGAGTAGAGTCAGGGATGGAGAAGCATCCAGCTATTTTCCTATGGCTGGAAAGACAGCAGCAGGCATTCTCTGAGATTTGCTGGGAGTCCTCTGGAGATCCCTAAGGATTATGCCATTTTTGTGCATCTAGCTGTAGGAACACAGTCGGATGTTTCTTTGTAGCTTTTTCTGTTCCCTACTGGCCATGATAGCAGACAAAAGGTTTAAAAAAAAAAAGAGGGCGATGTATCACAATTACACATGTGCAATACATATCCCCATACAGGATCTCAGCTTAGGCTTAGGCCAACATCTGTGTTATCTAGAAGTGTTGGATACATGATAGCCTGAATTACATCAGGAAGATCTGCAAGAATATGTAAGTCTTCCACATGCTCCTAAAAAGTCAGAGAAGATTTTATTTCTAATACCAGGTTTTGAAATGTAAAGTGTACCCTGGTGAATCCAGTCCAGCCATGAATATATATTTTGCTTATTAATGTTATAGAAAACTTCAACCTAGCTGAGGGACATGATGATGAGGGCTGTTAGTGGCTGTCTTTAGATATTTTGCGAACTACCTCTTTGTGATTTTCTGTTTCTTACTTTCAGAAACCTATAGGGGTGTGATTGTGGCCACTTCCGCTATAGGCACACTAGCCACTATGCTCGTGGGCATTGTCATCTACTCTCTAGTTGCAGCACATGGATCCCCTCAGCTGTAAGAGCCCAGCTTGAGCTGAACAAGACCAAGAAGGACAGAATGATTCTGAAGATAAAAGAGTTGGATAACATTTGCGTAATGACAACAGACAAGACCAGAGCTCCTTCTTTATGAACATTTTGTACATAAGCAGTGAGTCATGATTTGTGAAACTACTGTCGATCACTTTGTATCTAGTAAAATGCCATGGCTTTAAAAATAATGACAGTGATAATTAAAAGTGAAGTCAGGCCTGGTTTTCAGTCCCATGCCTATGGAAGCTGGGGGTCAGAAAAGTGACCTCCCTTTTTGGCCTCAAGATTGCTGTACCACCACCATATGGTGTGACTTGCGTTATTCTTCCAAATCTTCACAGTGGCGACATGCGCCATTAAACTTCATGATGTATCTAGCTGGGCTTCTCATAAGAATCAAGACCTAGTATGTTTTAGAGGAGTGACAAATCACACATCACAAATGAAGTATTACCTTCTTTAGGGAAAAATGACAACCTACTTCGATGTAGAGCCCCCTGAGTTCAGTGGGACTTACTGTCAGTTAGATCTGCATACTGCTGAGGGGGTGAGGGCAAGACTGTAAAGTAAGCTCCATTAATGGGACTTTTTCTTCAATAAGTATGCCTTAAAAACAAGCTTTACAATCAGCCCGTACAACAAACAAATATCTATATCTACCTATATCTATCTACATAAATTACAACTCTTAGTCTGGTTGATGCCCTTATCATTACAACACCCGCCCAACTAATTTAGCCCCTCCAGCACCTTCAATCTTTTTAAAATAGTTAACCTAATATGTAATGCCTTTTAAACTATTTTGCAGGTTGCATTATCACCATGTTTTAGCATTCCAGAAACAAAGTGTTACTTCCAGGTGCCATTTTGGCCAAATTGAGTGCATTTGGCCAGTTTTCAGGTGAAAATTCATCCCCAAAATGGTGTGAAATTCTTTTAAAACATTTTTATTTGAATAGGTGCTTTGAGAGGCTGTATTTTGGAGTCCCTGTGATGCATTTTGCCTGAGTGTAGGATTACATACCCTGAATATAACAGCAGATGTAGAACTACATCTTCTACTGACATAGCAAATAGAGTTACCAATAGACTAAGTCCCTTTGATACCAGAAAGGGAGATTTGCTGAAAAGGATTTATTCTTGTGTACCATCAAGTTGTCTCTGATTTATGGTGACCCCAAGGCAAACCTATCATGACATTTTCTTGGGAAGATTTATTCAGAGGAGGTTTCCTCTGAGGTTAAGAGCATGTGACTTCTGAAAATCACTCACTGGATTTCCATGGTCAAACAGGGATTTGAATCCTGGTCACTTTTTTTACCCACTTCCCCTCTTTTTCAGTGACAGTTGAATATCTTTTCTTTTTCTCAGTTTTTCACAGTACAAGACTGTAAAGTAAGCTCCATTAAGTTCAATGGGACTGTCTCTTCAATAAGTATGCCTTAAAAACCAAGCTTTACAATCAGCCAGTGCAACAAACAAATATCTATTATCTACCTACATCTATCTATATAAAATACAGCTTACAGTAGCTCAGCACACCAGACAACATTAACATCAACTCTGTATGTTGCAATCTCTGTTTTCACTTTCAAATAAATATAACAATAACAAAACAGATTGCAATGACTGATTCATAATCTTTTGTAGACCATCACTCACCTGTGCCCAGAATCTGCTCACTTTGGGATGGTCTAACCACATATGATTAAAACTTCCCATGGCTTTGTACCCATTCCAACAACTTAATGATAAATTTGGATTTATTAATTGTAACTTCTCTTGGGTCAAATGCCATTTCTGGGCAATTTCAAAAGAACATTCTTTACTACTACTACTACTACTACTAATAATAATAATAAAATTCCTTAATGTGGGCTGAGATCATTCTATTAGGTTGAGCAGACCACAACTTACTCTATTAATTGTCCTTAAGAATTATTGAAATATCTACTTCCCAGGCTGCATTAACTCCATGTCTGTCTTTTAAGTTGATTAAACTTTGGTTTATATTGCCTTCTAAATGTTTTGTAGAGCTATCAGAGGAGGATTGTTGTAATCCCTTTGATTCCTTTGCGAAAAAGCGGAATATAAATAAATACTACTACTACTATTATTATTATTTCAAACTTTATTAGGGATTTGGGAGGGCTTTTGGTTATATATGTTGTTTGTAAATGTTACCACTGTGAAAAATACACTGAAAACACAATACTATGCAGTCTCTGCAGAAATGTATATTCCCCCCCCCAAAAAAAAAATCAAAAATGAAAACAGAAGGAAAGGATAGGAAAGACTATGGTTTTTGGAGACATTTAGCCTTCTCTGTAGAGAGCTCTGGTGCCACAATAAACTACAGTTTCCAAGATCCATTAGCACTGAACAAGGACAGTTAAAGTGATCTCAAACTGAATTATTTCTGCAGTGTGTTTTGGACCATAGATAAATCCAATTATTCAGAGGATCTACTCTAGTTGGTACTACTAAGAGGATTCAGGTTTACATTTCTTAGAGAGGAGAACGGGAAGGAATATATATATTTGGATTTCAGAGTCATCCTTGGGCATGGCATTGGATTAAAGAAACAAGCAACAAAATCCCTGCTGTGCTATTTGTCTTGCTGCCTTGATGCAGTGGATGGTTTGGGCTATCCATAACTGTCCATGCTAAAAGAGAGCAAGACTATATTTATCCAGAAGGTCACACTAGGATACAGTCAACCTTCTGTATCCATGGATTCTGCATCTGTGAATTCAACCATCCATGG
>NC_056523.1:192935676-192949710 GCF_019175285.1 Sceloporus undulatus
TTCCATCAAGAAAAGTCATGACAAATTGTTTCTTTGTAAAAAAAACAAAAAAGAAGACACCAAGGACTATCGAACTGTGTGGGAGGCATGGCAGCGCGCAGGAAATCTCACCACAATTCGTAGAGAACAGCTGCATTTGGGGAATATGCAATAAAATGTGTCAGCAATGTAGGTTCTTATTTATAGTTTCTAGCTAGACCACTGGTTGTTCCAATTTTTCAGGGCACTCCATTCCATTCTCAGTCCTCTTACTTACTGCGCCCGTCTCCGAATAAGACTGGTATCAGTCTGCACCCACAAAACATGAACAGTATGAAGTGGATGTTTGGGACCCCAAACTCCAAGATTTATATGGAAGGCTGGATTCATTAGGCTGTTGCAATGTTTGTAAAGCAAGGTGTACATTCAACTTTGTAAATGTTTGTATTCATAGCTATGATTGTGGTACCATTGCCAAACACACAAAGGCTCCCAGGCAGCCAACAGAGCAAAGGAATTTGCAGTGTTTATATTCAGGTTGGACATGAAGGTGACACATCCCATCCGCCCACAACTGATTGACAATATAATGAATGATTGAGACAGGACCCATGCTTGCGTTATTGTACCCATGTTTACTGCCAGAGGGGGTGGACATGTCATTCGTTGATGCTTCACTCATAAGCAGGGCTGGAATGAGGAATCTTTTTGCGCTACCATTCATTGTATATTGGGTCTTTGTTTATGTCTTTACATTATTTATAAGCCTATGTGTGTTTTGTTCCGATGTGTGGGTGGTATGTTTGGCTTACAACAAACCGTTAAAGCATACATTAAAAAGATGACACATCAAAATTAGTATGTAATAGCTTGAAACTATATTGGTTTGTCCCCCATAGAGGAGACACACATATGTTTGAATGTGAACAATTGGCCTGTTACAGACTGCAAAATAAAGCGCTTCGGGGCTCTTGGAGGTATGCTAGTTAAATGATGCATGCATCACTAAGATCGGAAGCTTGCACCAAAAGCTGCACTCTGGTGTTAGGAATGGAGTTGTGGCTTTGGCGCGACCTAGACTCTTAGGAGCCATGCACATTAAATAAATAGCATACCTCCAAAGGGATCCGAAGCAGCTTTAATTTTGGCAGTCTGTAACAGGCCAACATAATACATAACTGATTCCAGTGCTCTACTCTAGATTGAATGGGCTTGAATGGCTGATGCTGGTTATGTGCATTAAGACAAGCATGAGTCAAATTTATGGCATCAATAATATTTTTTGTTGTGGAGATAGAATTCTGTTCCAATTAGAGAATAAACCAAAATCCTGCCAAGAAAGAAAACTGCTTTTCAGCATGGCCCTTCTTAGCATGTTTCATTTCCAGCAGAGAGCAGAGTCAGGATAGGAGAAGCATCAGCGATTTTCCTATGGCTGAAAGACAGCACAGGCATTCTCTGAGATTTGCTGGAGTCCTCTGGAGATCCCTAAGGATTATGCCATTTGTGTGCATCTAGCTGTAGGAAAAAGAACACAGTGGATGTTTCTTTGTAGCTTTTTTTTTCCCTACTGGCCATGATAGCAGACAAAAGTTTAAAAAAAAAAGAAAAGAGGGCGATGTATCACAATAGCACATTGCAATACATATCCCCATACAGGATCTCAGTTTAGGCTTAGGCAACATCTGTGTTATCTAGAAAGTGTTGATACATGAAAGCTAATTACAATCAGGAAGATCGCAAGAATATGTAAGCTTCACATAGCTCATAAAAAGGCAGAGAAGATTTTATTTCGAATACCAGTTTTTGAAATGTATAAGTGAGTAACTTCTGGTGAAGCCAGTCCAGCATGAATATATATTTTGTTATTAATAGTTATAGAAAACTTAACTAGCGGAGGGACATGAGTATGAGGGGCGGTAGTGGTGTCTGTATATATTTTGCGACATACCTCTTGGTGATTTCTGTTTTTACTTTCAGAAACCTATAAGGGGTGTGATTTGTGCCACTTCCGATATAGGCAACAAGCCACTATGCTCGTGGCATTGTCATTACTCTCTATTTGCAGCAACATGGATCCCTCAGCTGTAAAGCCCAGCTTGAGCCGAAAAGACCAAGAAGACAGAATGAGTGCTGAAGATAAAAGAGTGTGGATAAACAGTTGCGAACGACAACAGACAAAGACCAAAGCTCCTTCTTTATGAACATTTTGTACATAAGCATTAGCATTGATTTGAAGGGAAACTACTGTCGATCACTTTGTAATCTAGTAAAAGGCCATGCGTTTAAAAAAATAATAGACAGTGATAATTAAAAGTGAAGTCAGGCAGGGTTTTCAGTCCCATGCCTATGGAAGCTGGGGTCAAAAATGACCCCATTTTTGGCCTCAAGATTGTTACACACATATGGTTATGATGCTTGCGTTAGCTCCAAATCCTCAACAGTGGCGAACATGCGACATTAAATTAGGAATGGATCTAGCTGGGCTTCTCATAAGAATCAAACGAGTATGTTTGGTTGGTGTTTAGAGGAGTGACAAATCACACATTACAAAATGAAGTATTAGCCTTCTTTAGGGAAAAATGACAAACCTACTTTGATGTAGAGCCCCCTGAGTTCAGTGGGACTTACGGTGGTCAGTTAGATCTGCATACTGTGAGGGTGTGAGGGCAAACTGTAAAGTAAGCTCCAGTAATGGGACTTTTTCTTCAATAAGTATGCCTTAAAAACAAAGTTTACAACAGCCCGTACAAACAAAAACAAAATTATCTATACTACCTATATCTAGCTACAGAAATTACAACGCTTAGTCGGGCTGATGCCCTTATCAGTAACAACACCCGCCACAATAATTTAGCCCCTCCACACCTTCAGTCTTTTTAAAATAGTTTAACCTAATATTAATGCTTTGAAAACTATTTTGCAAGGTTGCATTAGCACCATGTTTTAATTCCAGAAACAAATGTTACTTCCAGGTGCCAGTTTGGCCAAATTGAGTGCATTTAGCCAGTGTTCAGGTGAAAAAATCATCCCAAAGAGAGTGAAATTCTTTTAAAACATGTTTATTTGAATAGTGCTTTTAGTGGCTGTATTTTGGAGTCCCTTGATGCATTTTGCCTGAGTGTATGAAAGATACATACCCTGAAGAGACAGCAGGGATGAGAAACTACATCGTCTATGACATAGCAAATAGAGGTTTAAGCAAATAGAACTAATCTTTGTAATACCAAAAGGGAGTATTTGCTGGAAAAGGATTTATTATTGTGTACATCAAAAGTTGTTCTGATTTTATAATGGTGACCCCAAGGCAAACCTATCATGACATTTGTCGTGGGAAGAATGTATTCAAGGAGGTTTCCTCTGAGGTTTAAGAGCAGGTGACTTCCGAAAATCACCCATTGGATTTCCATGGTCAACAGATTTGAATCTGGGCGTTTTTTTTTAACCACGTCCCCTCTTTTTCAGTGACATTTTGAATATCTTTTTCTCAGTTTTTCACAGTACAAGACTGTAAAGTAAGCTCCATTAAGTTCAAGGGACTGTTCTTCAATAAGTATGCCGTAAAAAAACAAGCTTTAGAAATCAGTCAGTGCAAAAACAAATAGTATTTATCTACCTACATCTATCATATAAGAAAATAACGTCTTACAGTACTAGCACACCAACAACATGAACATCAACTCTGTATTTTGCAATCTCTGTTTTTCATTTCAAAAGAATATAACAATAACAAAACAGATTGCAATGACTGATCATAAGAAAATTTTGTAAGACCATCATCAACCTGTGCCCAGATCGGCCCACTTGGGATGGTCGAACCATATGATAAAACTTCCCATGCTTTGTATCATTTCCAACAACTTAATGATAAATTTGGAATGTATTAATGGAACTCTCTTGGGTCAAATGCATGTTTCTGGCAAGTGTTCAAAAGAAATTCTTGACTACTAATTATACTAATAATAATAATAATAAAAATAATAATTCTTAAAGTGGGCTGAGATCATTCGATTAGGTTGAGCAGACACAAACTTACTCTATAATTGTCCTTAAGAAGTTATTGAAATATCTACGTCCCAGGATGGCATTAAAAAAAAAAAATCCATGTCTGTTTTAAGTTGATTAAACTTTGGTGTGATTATGGCCTTCGAAATGTTGTAAGCTAATCAGAGGAGGAGGTTGTAATCCTTTTGATTCCTTGGCGAAAAGCGGATATAAATAAATACTACTATACTACGATTATTATTAGTTCAAAACTTTATTAGGGATTTTGGAGAGCTTTTGGTTATATATGTTGTTTGTAAAATGTAACCACATTGTAGCAATAACTTTCTCTCAGGTTATGTTATTTGCAAATGATCAATGTTTTATTTTGATAATGCGTTATTTGTTTTATGCATTTCCTTTATTTGCTTTTAATTGATTAGTACAGCTGCTTGAAAATGCCTGCTGCCGGATGGATGGGATATAAAATCTATAAAAAAATCTTTAAAAATTCGCTGTGAGCTGCGTTGGATCTGACATATAGGGAAAAAGGATGGATATAAATAATTTTTAAATTAAATAAAAATACTGTGAAAAATACACGGAAAACACAATACTAGGCAATCTCTGTAGAAATGTATATCCCCCACGCCAAAAAAAAAAAAAAAAAATGAAAACAGAAGGAAAGGATAGGAAAAGACTAATGGTTTTTTTGGAGACATTTAGGCCTTCATGTAGAGAGCTCTGGTGCCACAATAAAACTACAGTTTCCAAGATCATTAGCACTGAACAAGGACAGTTAAAGTGATCTCAAACTGAATTATTTCTCAGTGTGTTTTGGACATAGATAAATCCAATTATTCAGAAGATCTATTGTTGGTACGAGACTAGAGGAGTCAGGTTTAACATTTCTTAGAGGATGTTTCTCACTAAGATTTGAAAACAGTTTTTTAAAATACAACGTTTTTAATAAAACCGATCAAAATAACCCTGGTGTTAATCTCGCGTTCCGAATCGCTTTTATTCTTCGTTCCCAGCTGTTTTTTTAAATCGAATTTTTACTCAAGCGTTCCTACTTGGCATGAAATCGGTGTTTATGAATAAAGCGATTCTTCCCCTTCATACCTTATTTTGGATTGTCAATCAATAGTACGTCAGAATGACAGTAACTTAATCCAACGAATTTGGAACGATTTATCTTTTGGCATCGTTTCATTTCATTGACTGTTTGTGAAATTGATGTATTTTTAGGGGTTTTTTTTTTCAAATGGAACCAATGAAGGCACTTAATCGATCAAAACGTCATCTTTGCGTCTCCCATATTAACTGCATAACCATGCTAGGGAATCCTGGGAATGGGTAGTGTATTATGGCAGCCACACTCTGTGGTAGAGGATGATTTAAATGTCTAACAAAACAAACAGTTTCCCATAATTCCTAGTAATGAGCAGGGCAGGTTAAGGGGTCTCAACTGTATTATTTCTTACAGTGGGTTTTGGAATTACAAGATGAGGGTTTTTTTCATAAATTCAAAAAATTGTTTACTTTATAATTAGCTTATATATATACACACACACACACACACACTCTCATATGCAGATATAGAGACATGTGGCAAACACACAACAACAGGGGTGGAAAATGGGATCAGAGGAGAAGCAGTCAGTTTAAGTGGAAGAATAGAGCACAACAAAAAAGGGGAAAGAGAACGATCCAGCGTAAAGAGGCTGCAGACCTAAGAGAGAGGAGAGAGTGGAAAGCCAAATAAAGCAAAGAGAACTCCAAGAAACAAATCCAGGGAGAATCCTTCAGAGAGCAACAGAGATCAATGGGGGAGGCTTCTGGCAAAGCGAATTGGGGAACCCAAGCTCTTTCCAGAGGATACAAGTGTACTAGAGAGACCTCTGGAATACGGAAATAAAAATACCCAGGTTAACGAAAATAGTGGGATACGAAAAAATCCAATTAGAAAATCATTGTTCGGGTAAGAAGAGGATGTTCGGGTAAGAAGAAAGTTTGGTGCGTTTGGCGCTTTTATCGCACGAAAACGAGGCTTTTCCCAAGTAGCGGCTATGGCAATAATAGTTACGAAGGATTTTCGGGTTACAAAAGCGGCCGAGAAGAATTACTTTCGTAAACCCGAGGCACCACGTAGGGAGGGGTTTGCAGGGCACATCTCTCTTCATGTCTTCCCAAGAAAGCCAGGGAGAATCCTGTCAGAGAGCCCAAGAATCAATGAGGGGAGGTTATGGCAAAGCGAAATTTAGTAGGAAAACCCAAGCTCTTTCAGAGGAAAATATGGATAGGTTTTGGAGGGCAGCATCTGTCTCCCAAGACAGCCAGGGATGAATCCCTTCAGAAGCCCAGAGATCAAGGGAGAGGTAGTCTGGGCAAAGCGGAGCTCTTTCCAGAGGAACTATGGGATATGGTATTTGGAGGCAGCATCCTTCTCCCAAGACAGCCAGGGAGAAAGTCCCTTCAGAGAGCACAGAGATCAATGTGAGGAGCGTTCATGCAAAGCGAATAGAGAACCCAACTCTTTCCAGAGGAACTATGAAGAATCCTTCAGAGAGCCCAGAGATCAATGGGGAGAGGCGGTGAAAAGCGGGAGGAGCACGCTGCAAAGATTTTCTTTCCAGGGTTGAGGAGAAGGCAAGATTCCAGTTGGGAAAAGGAAAGGCTCTATCCCCCCCCCATGGATCAGAGCCTTCCCTGTCTGGCCGGATCAGATGCCGCCTCGCGAGGACCTTCCCTTCCTGTCTGGGCGAGATCTAGATTGGGGGCCTCCTCGTCGAGGACCTTCCTTCCCTGCCTGAGAGCGAGATCAGTGCCCAAGGCGGGAGGGAATGCCTCTTTGAGAGGAGCCTTCCTTACTGCTCTCCTCCGTTAGAAATGGGCTCTCCCCCACAGAGGGGAGGTTGCAAATCCAGACGAGGGAAGAAGACACTTGTAGTACCGTTGCAGGATGCAGGCGTTGAGCAGCACGGGACTTCAGGCGCTTAAAGCGTGAAGAGATTAAGCGCCTGTAAAACCATTAAAAATAAAAATAAAAAATAATTTCCTTATCTCTTATTGAAAGACCACAGGGACAAAAAAAAAAAGGGGTGAGGGAAGCAAAAAATGGCGACAGCAAGACGGATGGGGAACAGAAAGGGCAACTCCCCCAAAGGACAGCCACCATCGCACTGCCGCTCCTCCATCCAGCTAAACCCATTGTTAAAGGCTATCGTTTTATATTAATGCTCCGGTTCCTAACGCGAAAGCAAGGGGAAAAGTAGGTCAGACACCTAGTATTTTTTTTGAACGCAGCGTTTAAATGTCGAAAAACTCGAATCAAAATTTTATTCCGCTCGACGATTCGATTTGTAAAGTGGGGACGATTGCGGGTTGCTCTAGAAACCGTTCTAGGTTTAATTGGATCCTAATAGTGGAGCCACTCCTTGGATTGCGATTCAGAACACGGGGTTTTCACCTATTGGGAACATCCCCGTAGAGAGGAGAAAAAAAATGGAGGAATATATAGATTTGGGATTTCAGAAGTCAATCTTGGGCATAGGCATTGGATGAAAGAAACAAGAACAAAATCCCGCTGTGCTATTTGTCGAGGGCTGCTTGATGCAGTGGATGGTTTTGTGGACTATCCATAACTGTCAATGCGAAAAGAGAGCAAGACTATATTTATCAAAGGTCACACTAGATACAGTCAACCTTCTTACCATGGATTGCATCTGTGAATTCAACCATCCATGGGTGATAATTATGTATTTTTTAAATATCCAAAAGAAAGAAAATTTGATTTGCCATTTTATTTAGGGGACAACCATTTTATTATGCAACTGTATATAATGGGGTTTGAGTGTCCATGGGATTTTTGGTACATGAGGGGACCATGGAACCAAACCTCAGTGGAACACCAAGGGTCACTATATAACTACACCATACCACTAGATATTCTTATAAACAGAAGTTGTAAAAGATATGTAAACCAGTGGCTGTAAAAATTCGGAAGTGCATATGCTCACCATAGATGTCCCCACAGACTGTCTCCTCCAAAAAGGTGCAAAAAAGTTCACACAAGTGTGATGTCATATCAGCGAAAACAGGTTTAGCAGTTTTCATCTCGCCAGAAATATTATACACACACACACACACACACACACACACAGGTATCTAAAGAATTTAATTTCCTGTTTAAGGTCAATCAATTTGAGAATGGGAGGAGATTGCAGCTCTGGAAAAACTTCCGATGGCTAGTGTCAGGAAACTCATGAAGTTTCAGGAAACAATCATTGAAAAAATGCTAAAAAAAAAAATATCTTATCTGTACTAAAGAACAACACAAAAACATGCCAATCTCTATTAAAACAGTTTTAGGCCAAATACAACACCGTATGTGTTCAGGGTTTTTCAAAAACAGGATGCTTTTCTTTGAAGAAAAAAGAACAGCTGAAGAGCCTTGGTTGTTTTTGGAATGTGGCTCTGGACTAGACTGGGGCGCCGTGCCAGTTGTCCTATCCTCACGCCTTCATAAGCATGCACACGCAGCATAACACAATCTGTTCATTCCAATGAG
The DNA here is from genome assembly GCF_019175285.1 of Sceloporus undulatus. Classification (NCBI taxonomy): domain Eukaryota; kingdom Metazoa; phylum Chordata; class Lepidosauria; order Squamata; family Phrynosomatidae; genus Sceloporus; species Sceloporus undulatus. The sequence goes on from NC_056523.1 coordinate 192,944,213, forward strand.
GCTGTTGTGCAATGGTGTTATGCAGTGAAGTCAGAGACTGTGGCCTAGTGACAAAAGATTTAAGGTTGCAATAAGGCAGGTTGCAATGAAGACAGGACTGTAAAAACAAGGGTGAGGAAGTAGGGCCTAACACCAACCCCATTTTGTGCACGCCCAAGCCAGATGAGATGTCCCTTGGATCACCCAAGAATGATTAGATTTTTCTTCCAAATTGGTGGCATTCTCCAAAGTTATGGCAATTCAATTAGCACAATGAATAATCAAATGAATATTTTGGTGGGAAGCGTTTTTAGAGGGAAATCAACCTAACTGTGCTGCAAATGTGATCTGCCTTTCCATATGGGTCTCCCACATACCTCAAGCAACGGAATATAAACAAAATGATAGGACATCCCAATTTGCTACCGAACACACCAGTATAAACTGTAAGGGGTGTGGAGGTGAAAAAGTGCCGCGTACCTGCAGAGCCTATTGTCATGCCTAATGGAAAAAAAGTACTCAATTTCTTATCCTTGAAAAAATAAAAAGTGGCAACATATTTAGAGCTCCATAAAAAAAATGAACAATTGCTGAATTTTCTGCCTCTGCATGAGCTGTCTGGGCGAGAACGGGTTTCAGGTTCCACTCTACTGAGGACGTTGTTTATATGGAAGGCTTACACATGTTTATCTTTATGTGATAAATTTACGGACGGGCAAATTGATACACAGAAAAGCATCCAAGTCCTTTTTGTTATGTGTTCCATTATGCCCTTATAGGCCATGATATAAATCGAGCCTGAAACAACAAATTCTTAAACAGACTCAGACCCGCCAACATTTCCACACATGAAAAAGGGGGACATGTCCTGTCCAGATGTCTGGCCAGGCAATGTCAAAGTGTGGTCAAGATGGCAGAAGATACTAATGAAGATGAACAAATATGTGAAGAGAGACTGCATCAGTTTCCTTTTGCCTGACCTGCTGGGAAGGACAAGATTCTGCCTCCTTCCTTGCCTCTCCCTGAGTGAACTGAGTGCAACCTGTTTTTATACTTTGAATGCAGTTTGCCATTATTGCAGTAAGCTGAAGACAAAGGAAAAAAGTGGAAGGAGGAAAGGGAAACTGGGACATTTTAAAAACAGCTGAAAATGTGGGACAACAGAGGATTAATTAGGATTGTCCCTGAAAAATCAGGAAAGTTGCATGCTATGGTATCTGCTATTGAAGAATTGAAGGGCAGACTGTCCTACAGCCTGCACTCAAGTTCCCTTTGACTGGTTAAACAAGGTCCTTGAGCAGAAGTGCATCTTCATCTGGGGAAGATGGATTCCCAAAGTTGATACGGTGCAGAAGCAAATAAAGGAAACTGGATTGTGCATGTGTGATCTATCTCCCACCACAACAGCTACAAGGAGATTGGTAACAGGGGAAGGTCCCCTCCCACATTCCATTTCTCATACTTTGTTTTGTTTCCCCAATCTCAAAGTGCCAGGCTACAGTAAAAGCATCTAACAAAAACCTTCAAAATACAAATCAACCCTTTCAGCACCAATGGACAATGTTGGGCCATATTGCTAACAAGGACTCTAAAGCCCAATATTCCTGATGGCAGAATCCAAACTCAATACACTGCCACAAGAGTGATATAATGAGAATGCTATTGCCGGACAATTCCATCAACACAGCTACCTGGACCTCTTTTTTTTTTCTTCCATTTTTGGGGGTGATAAATGTCAGGATTATCACTAGAAGATTTGGGTTGTGTCGTAAAGGTGTCCCTTTTACCAAACTGGAAAAATCTGTTTGGCAAAAGGGATGTTTTTACCACTTTCTCCCATGCTTTTCGACTGGAAGAGAACAACGTCATGCAGAGACAGAAGGAAGAAAGCTTCTCTCCATTTGTCTGCTGGGTTTGTTTTTAATGCGATATGGCTCTCAGGGAAGCCAAAAAGTAAGATCTTGAGCACAGGAGACACCTCTAGGAACTAGAGATATTAACACTTTGGGAATACCATGGTTTTCAGGGTGTGATCTAAACTGCCCTCTAAATATCTTAGGCAAGTCACACTCTCCCAGCTTCAGAGGATGGCAATGACAATGACAAACCTCCTCTGAAGAAACCTGCCAAGGAAACCCCATGATAGGTTCCCCTTCAGGTTGCCATAAGTCAGAAACAACTTGAGGGCACAACAACAATGAGGCATTGGAGCTCTCTGGATGAGAATTCTAAATTGTTATTGTTAACTGCCCTCGAGTAAACCTTGACTCATGGATACCCTATGTATGAGACATCTCCAAGACTTTCTAAATTTAGAATTCTACGAATACTAAATGCCCCTTCCTAAACTACAAATCCCAGGATTCCATAGGACAGAACCATGGCCATTGAAGTGGAACCACTGTGTTATAAATAGGTAGTGTGCTAATGCTCTAGAGTAGCTTTACTACTCTTTCTACCAGCACACATAAATCACACATTAATCCTAAGGAAGAAGCGTACAATATGCGATGTCCTTTGAGATTATAGCTGCACTTCAGTGTGTAATGTTTTGCTGCCTTCTGATACTGGCCATGGCAAATGAATGTGGCAGATCTGGGGTCCTTTATCTGAGCTGGCAGCAAAGTAGAGGGCTCTCTGTAGGAATGGATAAAATAAAAGCACCGATTTTATTTCCCGAGCTGCAAGAGAAAGCAAAACTCCCGAAGCTATGAAATTTCAGGGAAAGGCTATAAAGACTCTGTGTGATTGCACATTATGAAATTCCGGCATGAAAATTGCTCAAGGGTATGAATTAGCATGAAATCCACAAAGCGTTCACTCTGTCTGACAGTCTTCCATATGTTTTTTTTTCACTGTGTGCACAGATGGCAGGAAGGTGCAAATTGGCTAGAGTTCTTTGTGCGGTGTACAATAGACACCAAATGTTTCCACAAACAGTGAAATCCTGCTCCTACGTTATTTCACACATGGATTTCCACAGTGCTTTCCACACTGACATTCTGCAAAGGGTCAAAAGACTCTTAACAGTCAATGACCAAGAATAAAGCTCTTGCCTCTTAAGGGAGATATCCAAAGAGTTCTTGTAGCACCTTTGAGTCTCACTGAGAGAAAGAAGTTAGCAGCATAAGCTTTTGTAGATTCTTTCATCAGATGCAGTCGGGTGCATCTGACGATTGCACTTGATAGTTTAATCTTTTAAATCTGTTTTTTGCTTATTTAAATTCTTGTTGTTTAAAACTATTTAACCTGTTGTTTTAATGTTATTTGTAAGCTGCTTTGAGATCTTTTTGATATAGGGTAGAAGAGAATTTAATAATAATAATAATAATAATAATAATAATAATAATAATAATAGCCACTTTAACTGCCATGGCTCTGTGTTCTGGCATTCTGAGATTTGTAGTTTTGTGAACTATTTAGCCTTCACTGTCAGAAAGCTGTGATGTCACAACAAAGTACAAATCCCAGGATTCCATAGCAGGGAGCCATGGCAGTTAAAATGGTGTCAAACTGCATTATTTCTGCAGTGCAGATTAGACCCAAGTAAACTTCAGAGTGTGGTGCTCCATTTTAAAACAGAGGCAGGATGGCCATCAATCAGAGGTATTCCTGCATGGCAGGGGGTTGGACTGGATGCCCTTGTGGCCTCTTCCAACTTTATGATTCTATGATTCTAACAGTTTCCTATTCAGATTTAGGATCCTGTTGCAAATGCCCTGGACACCCACCTGAAAATCTAGCCAGCTTCACTGAAGGGTGGAGTTCTGTGTTGATGGCAAGTGGGGTGCTGCAGGATGAGGTGACCATCTCCCTCCCACCAGTGAGCAACAGAGGAGGAAGAAGGAGAAGGAGAGACACCTGCAGGAGAGTCAAAACTCTTCATTGCACTGTTAAATGCTGGTGAGAAGGGGCTGGTCACATCCTGTAGCTCCCTGCCTAACAGTGCTACAGGACTCCATCACTCAAGATGGATAACTGGCTTTTAAGGTGCGTTTCAGAACTGGATCAAGAGATGAAGTGTAGCTATGGTCCAAAACACACTGCAGAAATAATCCTGTTTGAGACTGCTTTAAAAGCCCTGGCTTAATGCTAGGGAATCCTGAGAATTGTAGTTTGTTGTAGCACCAGAGCTCTCTGACAGGTAAGGCTAAATGTTTCACAAAACTACAGCTCCCAGAATTCGCTAGCATTGAGCCAGAGCAGTTAAAGCGGTCTCATACTGGATTATTTCTGCAGTATGTTTTGGACCTATGATGTCGTGCCTACACTTCTGATGCAGGATCTTGGCCCACATGTTTTTTTCCATCCTGGTTATGATTTTTAAAATTGGTGGATGTTAATAAAATCTTATTTAAAATGGGGATGAAATTCTCACCTGATAAACAGAGAAGGAAGGGAGACAGATTATAGCCTAAATATCCAGAACCTGTTTGAATCCTGGCATCCTGAGCCTTTTTGGCAGTAGTGTGAGAAGATGGGATTCATGCTTAAAAGGAAAGCCCCCTGCTGCAACAGTGTGACTATGAATTCTTTTCTGATGAAGGAGGAGTGGGCTGAATGTGAACCAAGCTGGGCAAAAACTGCGGAGGCTGCTGACTCTGCCCAGCCTCTTAATCTCTTTCTTGCTAAAACACAGTTTGTGGTGCTTTGCTTTTGACTCACAGCACTTGTGAGTCACGCTCTCATGCTGCCTTGAATAGGCTTAGGAGGACCTCCTTTGCCAGGGCGTGACAAAATGGCACTGCAGGGCACACACTCAAAGAAATGTTAACTGCCAGGAGGGGATGTAGATTTTAGTGGGAAAAGAACTTGTGGGTGAGAGGCCAGATAACTGCAGCTATGTAGGTGTATGTGAGAGAGAGTGAGCATAGAATAAAAGGAGGTGCAGAAGAACTGGGCAACCAGTGGCTTTACTAGGGGGTGTGAAGGTTGCGGACCACATCAAGTGGCACTCTAATGGGGGTGAGCCGCTACTCCCCAAACATTTGCTTTTGAGCAGGAACAGGCTGTGGGATTCACCTGTGTCATATTAAAATACTGAAGGGATGGTGTGAGTTGGGTGAGACTCATTGGGAGGAGAAAGGAAAGGCCCCAGGTTTACTGGTTTGTTTTTTTAAAAAATTAAAATGCCAAATTTAATTTTTAAAAAAATTATTTAAAAACACCACATTTAACCAAATTTTTACTTCAAACACAAAAAGCTATGTACAGTGTGCCCATGTCATATGTGGACACCTTTTATTAGGCTTTCAGCTTATGCTGAAAGCTGCACGACAGAAGAAACAATGGCGTGCATGCCTGTGGCATGCATGCTACACCACTCGTCATGCACGAGACCCATTATATCCAATAGGGCTCAAGCATATGCACTATTTGCCTTACGCGGGGGAGGGAGGATCCAGAATGGATCCCCCACATAAGGCAAGAGTGCACTGTATATGTAAATACATTTAGGGTGTGCATATGATATTGTAATTTAAAAGTATAATTTTAATTGTGCTAGTTGTTTATGTCAC
>NC_056523.1:192949810-192961207 GCF_019175285.1 Sceloporus undulatus
TGCAGGGCCCCAGGGATGGCAGCGGGCCCCGCAGAGGCCCCCTGCCGTCCTGGGAGCCCGCCTGGAGGGTCCCAAAGACGGCACCGGGCCTCCTAGAGGCCCGCTGCCGTTGCTGCCGCTGCCACGGCAGCCACTGTGGGCGCCACCATTTTGGGCGAAAAAATGGCGGCACCCATAGCCCCAGAGGCCGCTATGGGCGCCGCCATTTTTTCGCCCAAAATGGCGGCGCCCAGAGCGGCAAAAAGCCGCAACGGGCGGCCGCTGCGGCGGCGGCAAGAGCAGCCGGGGGGAGGCGGCCAGGCCTTCGCTGGCCGCATCCGGCCCACGGGCCGGAGGTTGACGACCCCTGGTGTAGGGCATGAACAAACATTTCTGTCCCTATTGATCTGTGGGAGTGATCTGAAAGCATCTCAGAGTGTTCAAGAAACCTCTTCCTCCCAAGTGCCGTGGAGGTGAAATTCTGGACGTTTCAAGAAAGCTTGCTATGCACTGATGGATGGCCTGAGGAAGCATCTGCTACCTGCCGTCTGCTTCCATTCAGTAGGGCTTTCCTTACTCAGGAGGGTTTCCTGGTTCCCAAAGCCCTTAGAATTTATGATCCTGTTGAAATATGTGGGGTTTTAAAACTCATGCTAACTAACCTTTAAGAAGAGACTGTTTTGGCACATTCATAAAATGCACAAGTGCTTCCCTGTACATGCTTAGGTATGGGGAGGGGACACATGATGGTGGTCACAACTGTGCTTGTGGACCTCACAGGCAAACTGATCAAATCAAATGTATGAAAAGCTCTAATTAATACAGGATTCCTCTGGTGTGGCTTGGTTTTCCACTGTACAAAACCTTATTTTAGAGCCTGGCGGGTTTGATTTGGTTCAGTGTAAATCAGTTAGCATCACAGTTAAACCAAAAAGGAACAAAGTTACATAAATCCAAATCAAGCATATCTCCATGGTATCTTAATCCAGTTGACTAATTCCCAGAGTTACTCTCTGCGTAACCATTAGTTCAAAACTCCATTTATTCAGCATTCTCTTCAAGTTCCTTGTTGCTCTTTTATTTTCTCCAAAATTACAATCTTCGTCTTCTCTTAGAAAGTGTGAAAATTGCTCTTTCTATGAGACTCTGTGGTCCAAACCTGATGTTTCCCATTTTGGAAAGGCACCAATCAGCTGGGACTTTCCCGAGTGGAAGTCGTGTGTAGCTGAGATGGTTGTAACAGCTACAAACAGAACCTTTATCAAAATAGCAGTAAGTTGCACGTTTTTGAGAGACAACAGTGCAGTTCCACATTTCCAGCTGAAGAAGCAAAAGGGAGCTTGGATGAAGAGGGATAGTTTTAGACTCTTCTGAGCAAGTGTTGTGTAAAAGTCTGGCTAGTACTCAAAGCTGTAGCCATTAAAATTTGCCCTCCATCCGAAGAATCCTCTACTTTGTGTCTATCAATTGGCTGCTAATAAATTCCACAGCAAAATGAAGAACTGTTTGGTTCAGACATCCATCTTTCAGAGGTAGAAATGATGTCTGTAGCAGGAGGTTGTCCTCAAAAAGATGTCCTCCCTCTCTCTCCCTGGGCCAGCAAGGCCTAGGGTTTGTTCAGGTCCTGGTGAGCTGTATACCATAGATATCATCATCACAAGGTCTTTCCCGGTTTAGACAAGTAGCCTCGGTTGAGTTCTCTGCGTCGCGCACATTGTACTCTCCTTTTTTACACGCTGTGGACTTGAGGTAGTAAATGAACCCGGCCATTCCTCCCATGACCAACATGGTGGCGCCAGCAATTGCTATGACAACAATAATATACAGCCAGTGATCTGCAGTGGAAGAAGCAGAAGACAGAGTATCGTTAGCTGCTATCTGACTTAAGAAATGAATGTGTACATAAGAACTGGGAAAGCCTTCATAAACCTGATTAAAAATTTAAATGCAAACAGTGCCAACCCCTCTGGGTAGATTTCATTTAGCATGAAGGTGAAGTCTGTTCCTTTTTGAAAAATTCATCCTGCCTCAAACAAGAAAATGGGCCTTTGTTTTAAATGGGCCGCTTCGATTATTCTCTTTTGCAATATCAGATTAGATAAACAACTGCTGAGACGGCTGAGCATGCCCCCCCACTTTGCTGCCATGGTATCATTCTAAGCACCATGGTAGCAATGTGGGGGGGAGTCTCCTTTTGGCCATGCCCCACAGAAGCCCTACCTCCACACCAGGTGACACCCTAGGCAGGGACACTACTACTCCACAGCTGATGTAATCATTTTGCATCTGGCTACAAGTGTTTTGCCAGATGGTTCTTTGGTCTCCTTACTCTCCACTAAGCATGGAATGGCCAAGGAGTGTGTAGCAACTCTACTTTAGGTCTCAGGAGGCTTTGAGTCTGCACTAAGATCCACACTGAGTTGGCCTTCTTACTCTCAAGTACTGCATATTACTGGCTGTTGTTTTTCCTAAATAGCTAATCTGCACTTGGCTCCAGTTACTGGAGCTTTCTGTAGAAAGACCCAAAGTACATCCTTCAGGCTTGAGGTCCTGCTGCCTCTGCTCTAGTCTTCATCACCTTTGTCCCCAAGAGAGGTCACTGCACCCCTTTCCTTTGTAGCCTCCTAGGTGTCCATGCAGGACAGAGGAATGGGGCTGGGATCGATGACTCCTAGGGGACCCTTGCATTTGCAGCCTCCTAGGTGTCCATGCAGGACAGAAGAATGGGGCTGGGATGGATGACCCCTAGGGGACCCTTTCATTTGCAGCCTCCTAGGTGTCCATCCAGTACAGAGGAATGGGGCAGCCTCCTAGGTGTTCATGCAAGACAGAGCCACCCCCCCCCTCCCCGGGGGTTGTCCTGGAAAAGGAAGGCCACTGGAAGGGAATGGGGTCAAAAAGCAGCCCAGCATCATGGGAACTTTGCAATCAGTAACTTTAGCGTTGCGTTGCGCTGCTGCCTACCACACCAAACCATTTCGCAAACCATTTCTCAAGATAATGGGAGACCATGGCCTGGCTTCCACTTTTGCCCGCAATGCCCAAAAAGGGGAGGAATGACGCTTAAACTACAGAAGCGTTGCGCAAGGGGCTCCCATAGAAATGAATGGCGTCTGGAAGAACATCGCGCTTTCACGTTATTGCGCAACGTTGGTGACGCTAACATTGCGCGATAGGCAGGAAAAATCGCCAAAAACTCGCATCTGATAAACTCCTATATTTCAAAAAACCTTCTTCCTCTGGGGCCTTACCTTCCACGTGGATTTCCACCTGGCTGTGCTGCTGTCCATGTTTGTTGCTAGCTATGCACTCATACACACCACTGTTCTGTCCATGTGCTCCAACCACAGTCACTGTGCTGTTGTTGCCAACATAGTTGAGGTTGGGGGGCCTGAGGGACCTGCCAGGCATAGCTGGCAGCTGGGTACCCATCTGCATGGCAGGTGATTGTGAAGTTTTCTCCCCTTCTGATGGGCAATGAAGCATTGACAGCCAGAATGGAGATTGCAGGCCTGTCTGGAAAGAAAAGAAGAAGAAAAGGTGGCTTCAGTCACCAGCAAATCCAAGAGAAGGGTCCTCTCCTCCCTGTTTTCCTCTGATTTTTATTTTGTTTTATTTTATTTTATTACAATGGACTGGCTTGGAGAACGGCAGGGTCTCCTTGAAAGAAAAGTTGGATGGCCATCACTTGTTAGTTCTATATTCCTGAAGAGGAAGGGGTTAGACTACATGGCCTTTGGAGTCCCTTCCCACACTAGGCTTCTATGAAAATATTTGTCTTCCACTCTATAGTCAAGGATCTTAGCGTGATGTACAATTAAAATCAATTAGAACAATTTTAAATAGTAAGAGTAATTTAAGTAGTCTAAAACCAAGTGAAACAATTTTACAAATTAAAAGTAAACAGTTCAAAACCAATTAGAACAATTGAAAACCATACAAGGTTGCAGATTTGAAGTAGATCGACTTGGCTTCAAAACCTCTAGCAAAATCACATGCTTTTACTTGGCATCAGAATGACACCAGTGTTGGCACTAATTGGCATCTAAAAGGAAGGTTTTCCACAACTGGTGCATCACAGCAGAGAAAGCCTGATGTCATGTCTTTTCACAATACAATGCTCCTTCTTTGCCTTTCAGTGGCTCTCCTTTTGATGGAATATAAAACGTGACAGCTGATAGCAAGCTGAGGTTTATAGTTACCAGCTATTCAGTAGTGTCTGGACTGATTACACTAATGTCTTATCTGGTCTAATCTGGAAAGGCATAAATGAAAATATCATTGGGTTTCATCTACTTATCATCTGAAAAATCCCAACAATAGCCTCTTCCTTATTAGAACTACAGAGGGAAGGGCAGAATCACAGATGACAATGGCTTCCCTTCACCCTTAAATGCTGCCTGGACTGAGTCCATGAGTGACCCATAACCATAATAATGCCTTCTTTATGATATCATCAACTATTGTACAAATATTCTCCTTTGTCTCTTGCCTGTTTCCATGATTTCAAGCTCTACCACCAAATGACATGCTGCTAAGCCCAAATGTGCTAGTTCCAATCAACATGATTCCCAAGGGTGAGTACCACCATCATTTGAAGGATGGCATTTGAATAAACTCATTTGAAATGGGGTGCCAGAGGAGGACTCTACAGATGTGGTGGACTGCTGAAATGGCCAATAAATGGACCCTATAGCAAATCAACCCTGCATTCACCTAGAATAATGATACTGAGGTCATTGCACTTTGGACATATCATGAAATGGTGTGATTCATTGGAAAAGATTATAATGCGTGGTAAAGTGGGAGGCAGTAGGAAAAACATTACAGGTGGATGGACTCAATCAAGGAAGCCATAGTCTTGAGTTTGCAAGATCAGAACAGGGCTACGGACTATGTGGTGTCTTGGAAGTCCACATTCATCGGGTTGCCACAAGTTGAAGCCAACTTAATGGCAACTGACAAAATTTGCCCCCAAAAGGAGAGACACAGAAGGAGCACAGCAAAGAGATCTACAGGTAGTTCTTTTTTTGGTAGAGGAAAGAGAGCTATAAAACCTCTGCAAACTCACATAAAAGTGCCCTTTTTATTGTGCTGATTCCCCTGCAGGTTCAGGCCCTGGTGAGTTTATTGTCAGGAGGGCCTCCCCAGCTGACTGTGTATCATTATTATTTATTTGAAATTCACTGGTTTTACCATGGATGTCGAAAGCAATTTTTAAGTCAGTCAGTCAGTCAAAAATTAGGCCTTTGCATCAAACTATGTCAAGATAACAACAAAATATATAAGCATCAATCATATAATCTCAAGCATTAAATTTTAAATATCCTACCTATAATCATAAAACAATTTGCAAAATTTAAAATTTAAAGAATGAAAATAATATAGATAAATAAATAAAACAAACATAAATGTAATTATCCCCTTTACAGTTTATAGGTATCTCTGCTAGGTGTTTCTTTCTGATCTTTTTTTGCAGCAACAGCAAACAAAGCAAGTTGCCAAGTGACAAATTTATCTTTATCCACTAGGAGATAACAAGCCATGTCCTGTGGGCTTTGACATAGACCAACACCAACTAGGGATTTCACAGATTGTGCCCTTGGCTGATTGTATAAAGGACAAAATAGTATGTAATGGATAAGGTCCTCTAGTTCAGGACAGCTACAAACACAAGAGCATTTGTTTTTGAGAATACCCCTGTGCCTTCCATCTCTATAGGCAGTATCCATCATATTCAGCCTTAACTCTTTAAAGGCCTTTTGTAATTGTACAAATGTGAAATTGTTAAAATAATCAGCACTTTCATGAGCTCCTTTAAGTTTGTAATATAGGGGTGCACATGGGGATAAATGAGTGGTTTTTGAGTCCATTTGTATAACAACTTCCCTTATTGATCTCTTTAAAAATGTAACTGGTTTACATCCCTTAAGCTCATCCGATGAAAGCCCATATTTGATGTTAAGTTGGGCAGCATAATGTACCCAATTTTTAATTGGCAAAAGCAATTGAGTAATAATGATATTACAGAGGAAGACAAAAATGTATGCGTGACAATGAGGCCTCAGGACCTTTCCAGATAACTGGCCCCAGTAATTTGTACTTGCTTCTCCCCTTTCATCAGCCTGCATCACACACACAATTTTCAAATAGGAAGAGAATAAATTGTGTATTGGGGAGACATCACATGTTGAGAGGACTTGCCTCCTTCATTCTTCCCCTCATTCAATAAAGAGTAGTCCAATAATTACAATGAGAAGGTGCTATAGTGAAAATCGGGGATGATATAGAAGTAGAGCCACTTCCCCACCCAGCCAGTCACAAACGTCAGTGGGCTTCCTGGTAAGGGGCTATGTGTGAACTGTTGTGACTCACATTCCACTTGCACATTCACCATCCTCCTCTCAGTCCCATGGCCATTACTGGCCTTGCACTGATAGATGCCAGAGTCATTCCTGCTGATGTTCCTGTCACTGTAAAACTCCTCCATGGCTCCTTGTTTGGTGCACAACACCATTGGGGTTGGAATCCCATTGGCTTCACAGGTCAGTGACTGCAGAGTCCCCTCTATCCATGTCTGGTTGCTTGGACAGTTGGAGTCGTCCATCTTGGGTTTGGCTGAAACACATTGATTGAAATACAGTTGACTGTCCAACATGCTCCCAGGAGGAGTCAAGCTGTTTCCATCCTGACTGTGGGTGGGTCTACACTGGCCAGAATCGTATAAGCTGCTACCAGAGTATTCCAACCCCAAAGTAGCCCCAACTTCCCCCCATTACCCGGGCACTCTGGAATGATGTTGCATGGATGTCTACACATGCATCCTGCTGTGTTGCCTGCCCCCACTACTGGCATGAGTTACTCCCTCTGAGGTTGAAAAATGAGGTACCCAACATGACTGGGGATCTTGTAGCTTCAGAGCAAACAACTCACATCAACAGAACTAGTGTTGGGTAGCACAGCTATGCTGTGCTGTGTAAAAAGCTGTGTAATTAGTTGTCCAGCATCACTCCAAAGTGATCTGGATTTTCCTGGAAGATCCAGAGTAAAGGCAAATTGTTTTAAGCAGGTTAAAGGGAAGGATGGTCCAGGTTTGATGTGGAACTGGTCTTCCCCCCGTGAAAACGTCTGCAGTCAAATCAAGGATTTAACCATGTGTTGTCAAGACAGATTGTGGTGGGGGGCAATGCAAACCAGTTTAAATGGCCCATGTAGACACATCCTGAGCTTCCAAAAGGCAGCCAAGACCACATTGTTTCATGAAACCTTTAATTCTCAAAATCAGACATGGTGGTTAGGGAGTGCTTTAATTTTGATTTTAAAAACAAACAAACAAACAAACAAACAAAAAATTGAAATACATCAATGCTTTTATCTGTTATGGATTGAATTGGAAGCCCAAATTACGAAAACCAGACAAAGTCCTGTTCTTGGCATAAGTAGGAATATGTTCTATGTGATCACTATAGAAGGAAGAAATATTACTTACTAGCATCATAGAAGCCTGATTTATTGAAGAGGCTATGCTTCATTCATCCTCTATGACTAACACACAACACCCAGCATTTTCTTAGTGATCTACGCAAGTGTAAATCTACCATATACCTACAAATCTCTCTTTCTTTTCCCCCCTTTTTCTTTTGGTCGTTGCAGAAGCTGATTTACTCATCCACCCTCTACAGTGACCAGAGCCCCACCAGGATTTATGCTTTTGCTGTGACATGTCCCCCGAATGGCCATTCTGTAGCTGATGGAGAGTGTGGGAGGTCAAAGAGGCATCTGGTTATGCCACATAGCCCATTGTAGCTTGATGACACCATCCACTGAGAACTCAGAAGATCTTAGTACAAAAAATGTTTTAGGACTATTTCTGGATGTGGGACATAGCAATATGCCTCTCCAATTTTCCCCACCAACCAAAGAATGACCATTCAAGGGCTGCCACAGCAAAACCATGAGTCCTGAAGTTGGGGAGTGGGGAACCATAACATAATTCTTAACACTGTGCTGGGCAAAGGTGGGCATTGTATTATGTGCTTTCAAGCACACTCTGTCTTATGGGGACCCTCATCAGGTTTCCTTGGCAAGATTTATTCAGAGGAAGTTTGCCATTGCATTCCTCTTGTTGTTCACGGAGTGTGATTTGCCCAAGTAGATCTCTATGGCTGAGTGGGAATTTGAGCTCTGATCTCTCAGAGTCCTAGTGTCAACACTCAAACCACTGCATCCTGCTGCCACTTTAAATCAGTGAAGTCTCCACTGCCATGCACCACTATATAAAGATCACAGATAGTCCAAGAGGCTTTGTCCCATTAGTTGTATGAGTCTTTTCCCCCAGCCACCACTAAATGTTGGTCCACCTCATTTTTATTGCAGATGGCCTCAGCTATATGGTCTGGATGTCCTAGTAACCAAACATGGTGGAAAGTAGCCTACAGAAGCTCAATTGCCAGGCTGATGGCATCCCAGTGCCAGAGGTCTTCTGTGTGAAAGATGGCAAAATGTTTGATACCCAAAGGGTGCAGAATGTCACACAAAGCCATGCTGGCATCTACCAGTGCAATGCTACCAATGCACACGGATCACAGCAGCAAGACAGTCACCCCAAGGTAGAATGTAAGTGCAACTTGCACATGATGTGATGTAGGATATCTGGGCTGATATGGATCCCTTTGCACTGTGGATCTGGGATATATTCACTGGGGTGGTGGCAAGTTCTTTTCTTGACTGCCCAACTCTAGACGAAATGTGAGTTACTTGGGGCCTATGTGTTTATACATTTCCATTATAAAATGGATTCTTTCTTTAAAAAAAATCTTCTAGATGAACCTGACCTGGATGATTCAATTGTCCCTATAACTGGACCTGGACAGTGGGCAGAGCAAATGTTCACTTGCTTTGCCTGGGGAAACCCAGAGCCAACTGTGGAATGCACCACAAGATGGCACCAGTTATACTCCTGGGATTCTCCAGATTGTCACCAGAGAATATGCAGGCACTTACCTCTGCACGCCACAACAAGCACGGCTCTAGCTCCAGGGCTGTGAACATCCAGGGTTAGAATGTAAGTATAAGCTCTATATCCCAACTGAGTGCCATATTTGGGGCAGTTATTTTGACTGGCTTTTCATGCTGCTGAGTCCAAACTACTGATGGCATTGTGTGTTGTGCTTCCATGAGTATCCAGAAGTGCTTCTTAATTTAGATATTTTTTTAAAAAAAACTTGTTGCAAACCACATCTTATGATTTAGATACTGTTCCTCCTCTTCCTCCCCCACTTTTTCTCCTTCTCAAGGTTTGCTTGGTCACATTTGTCCTATTGCTCTTGACCAGAAGGTAATGCTGCCCGTACCTCATTCAGAACTTAATCAGTGGGTAGATTTAATGTGAAATGTATAGAATGTATAGCTAGTAACTAGCACAGTGGGTTTTAAATTTTCTAACAGTAGGAAAACATTCACTCTTGTCATGTGTGGCATGTTGAACCTCACTGTTGCGTTGCATCAGTCAAGAGTACACACTGTTCTCAGCCTTGGTTTTCATATGTTTTAGACTTCACCTCCCAGAACCCTCAAGTAACATCGTAGATGTCAGGAGTGCTGTGATTGTAGTCCAACTACATTTGGAGAGCTAAAAGTTGTGAATGCACAACCCTTAGAACATGCATCCCAACCTCCCTATATCTACTGTTCCATGGAAGGGCAATTGCCTGCCTTGTTGATCTTCACAGTGAGGAATAACCTGATACATTTCCACCTCAGCCGCATGGGTAGAAAATCTCATGTCACCCTTTCTTTTGATGTTTCAGATAAGCCAGAAATGGATGATCCAGCTGTCCAAGCAACTGGACCTTGGTGGAAGGAGCATTGCCTACTTTTACCTGTACAGCTGAGGGAGTTCCACCTCCAGAGGTTGTATGTACTAAAAGATGGCTTTCCATTTTACTCAAGGGCAAGGGATCCCTCCCTACGGTGGATCTTCTGGTGCAAACGCTACAACCGACATGGAACTTGACAAGACTGTCACGGTTGCGTGTTGAAAGTGGTGTTGATTAAAATCTGGAGCACAAACACCCTGAATCTATCAACCCCTCATTCTAAATTGTTGAAAGAAAGAATCATCATAAGCCTTTCACTGGTTAATCCAAGTGATGGTCCATGTTTTATTGCTTGTGCCCTTTCTTGTCAGGTGAGAGAGAGAGGAAGAGTATTTTGCTGTTGTGTTGTGCCTTCAAGTCATCTCTGGTTTATGATATAACACTCTCATTGGGTTTTCTTGGAAAGATTTATGCAGAGAAATTTGTAATTCTATTCCTTTTAGGCTGAGAGAGGGTTAGCTTGTCTAAGGCCACGCAAACAGTTTCCATGATTGAGCGGTGTTTCAGACTCTGGTTTCCTAAAAATCCTAGTCCAACAGTCAATTGTGAGCCCACACTAGCTCTTGAGAAATTGTATTCTGACAGACTTTTTTTCACATTTTAAGGCCCTTGTTGTGGAAGGTGGAATTTTTTACTGAATGCTTTCCCCTCAAAGGTTGTGATTAACATTCCCCCATATTCTGATTCCAAATCTCTTTGTATCTCAGCAGTGTAGTTTTCTAGTTGTCCAGAGGTGGTAGCCACCCGAACTGGACCCTCTCCCTTCAGAGTTTTGTCACTGATAGACCTCCTGCACAACTGGAAGCTTTTGCAGGATGAGTAGTGGCAAACCCATGAGTGGATTCACTGTCTTTATGGTAGAGAACCCACCAGCTTCCCCTGGAGTTGTTTCTCAACCTAAGAGGGGCAGGCAAAGTCAAGATGGCTTGTGCCAACTCCTGACCAGGCAGAAATGATGCTGCCAAACTGATATTAGTCCTGAATGTATCCTAATAGAAAGTTAAACTGGGAAAAAATACTGCCTCCTCCCCCCAAGTTGGCCAGGTGAAGTTTATTTAGGCTAACAGCACAAAATCTGTACAAAAAATGTTATGAGACCAAGGTCACAATCCCACAGGCTCTGCCTGCATGGGTATCAAATAATGTTCTCCCCCTATTTCCAAGGTGAGTAGTCCTGAAGAGCCCAATCTCCAGTTTTGGTGCAAACTGTCTGGATGATTGTCGACCAGTTCACCAGAAGAACCAGAAGATCTGCTGCGATGCTAGGCAGCTGCTTACGATATTGTCCTGCTTGCCACCCACTGCCACCGCTGCTGCCACACATCTCTTGCTCTGAGGTCAGAACAAGGTACACAGTTATGTGATTGATTCTGGATGCTTGTTCTGACCAATGAGTGAGTGACTGTTCCAGCAGTGGGGACAGTGGGTGTCACAGTGGGCTGTGTGTGATCAGCCACTTGCTGTCACAACAAGTTGTCAAAGTAGCAGAGAGGGCATTGCAGCAACTGGCTGCCCTCAGAGAATTTGAACCATTCAAGCA
>NC_056523.1:192961232-193020974 GCF_019175285.1 Sceloporus undulatus
GCAGTCCAAAAGGGGAACTCTTATAGACACCGTATTAATGTGCACACTATTCATTCCATCGGTGCCCTGGTTCCTCTCTTACAGATTTTCCAGTGGATCCACAGCTTCATGCGTTGCGCTATCTAGAAGCCAACACCACCATGGCAGTAGAATGTGATGCCACTGGCATTTTCCCAGCTGAAGAGGCCCAGTTTGAAATGGCCTTTGCAGAGGAGAGACTGAACTTCAGCACTCATGTGCTGGGAGACACAGTAAGAGCCCAGGCTCCTGTGTCATCCTTATCAACTGGAAACTATACATTGAGCTGTGCAGTGTCTCTGGGACCAGTGACCAAATCTGTGCTGGAGACAGTGCATGTTTACAGTGAGTATCTGCTGAGATCTCTAGAGAAGTATGCTTTACATCCAAAGTGGCCTTGCTTGGGTTTTTTCTTCTTCTTCTATGAGACCATGAAGGTAAAAGATTTGCCACAAATTGCTGAGTATGTTTAGCTTGCAGAGGCGAAAATTAAGCACTGATATGACAGCCATCTTTAAATAGCCCCAGAAGATGTCATGTCAATGAGGGAACAAGTTAGTATTTTGGTCCTCCAGAGAGCAGAACACAAACCAATGGGCTCAGATGGCAAGAAAAGAGATTCCACCTAAACGTTAGCTGCCACAGTGTAAAGAGCGGAGAAGGAGTTTAGAGCTGTATGTTCAGAGTGTTACCTTCCATGTGCATGATGCAGGACCTCAGATGCTGTGCATAAATATTGCCTTCCTCCACCCCGGAAAAAGCATGTGCATGAATTAAGTTTACCAAAATAGTATCTTAGTGTGAATAGCCATGACAACTGTGAAGAAAAAACAAGTATTTGATGACCAACCATGAAATACTGAGACCAGACACAAGTATTTAGGTTGAATAAAGACCACTTTATTTTTAATCTTTTTAGTAAAAAACAAAAAGAACAGAAGATAAAACACACACACACACACACACACACACACACACACATTATCTCAAAATACCTTTTTATATAAATAGTGGACTGCAAAAGCTAACAGTACAACACTTATACTTTACATCCTTCAGTTCCACTGCTGTGATTCTCTTCAAATCATTTAATCATTTTTACTTCCTTCCACCGCAGTGCTGGTTATTTCATAACATTTACATTTCCCCTTCCCATATTCTGTTCATATCAACTATTACCCCACACATCTATCCTGAAATTTTCTAAATTTTTACCATGTTGATCCTGAGTTTTATCATGCAAGTTGACTTACTGTATATACTCATGTATAAGTCTATAAATTTTAGTCAAAAAAATTGATCCAAAGAAACCTAAGTCAACTTATCCATGAGTCAATGTAAGTACTATATTGATCCAAAGAAACCTAAGTCGACTTATCCACAGGTCAAAGTAAGTACTAACTCCAATATAAAAAGGAACCATCCCCTGGTGAAAGGCAAGAGCGTAATCTGTCCTGAAAGCAATAATGCCTTCTACTGTCCCATCCATCCACCCTTTGGCATTGTTTTGTCCTTTACATCCTTTGTTAAATGACCCTAAGTTTTACCCTCGACTTATCCATGTGTCATATTAGAATCCACAATTCTGGACCCAATTTATATATGAGGTCAATTTATAGTCGAGTATATACGGTAATCGCATGCATATATAAACCTACAGACATGTTCATATATATCGGACTTATGAAATATTTCTAGTTATCTATCTATCTATCTATCTATCTATCTATCTATCTATCTATCTTACAAGTGGAGAGGCATCCTTAGTTTTATTGTATGGCCACAATTGTGTCTTCTAACGTGAATCTCCCTTTTTGTTAATTGCTTCAAGACAGTGTGACTTATGATGACTGAATGAATGAGATACCCCAAAATCCTTTCATCCACAGTGCTCAAACTCAGGGTCATGGCCACATTAATGTGAGTCTGTCCTTCTGTAATGCTATCTATCTCTTTTCCTACTGCCTTCATTTTACGGAGCATATTATCTTTTCTAAAGAGCCATCTTGTCTCATTATAACTCAAAATACAATAGCCCAATTGGGTCATTTTGGCTTCTAGGGTGAGTTCTGGCTTGATCTGAAGAGACGAAACCTTGAGAGAATTATACACTCAGTATCTTCTTGACATTTTAGCCTGAGATTCTGAAGGAGAGAAAGAGAGTCTGTATGGAATTTTCAGGATTACAGTCAAGATGTTCCATTCTCTCCATGGTTAGCCTTCTGGGGCTAGTTTATAGGTTAATGTATTTTGTTGCAGATTTTCGTATATTCACATGGGGGTTGTCTTCACTTTCTGTGCAAATTTACATCTATTCGCAACGTTCACTTTTCCTCTGCCGAAAAATGTGCAGTTTTGTCCGAATCCATGCAAGCAAATGGACAGCCACACATGTGAGATGCACATACCTTAGATTTCCTAATGGATGCTCCCATAAAAACTATGTAGCCTTTTCTGTGGAGTTTAAGGAGCTTATCACTCAGGATTTTAAACTGGTTCCCAGCCTCCTGGGCTGGAGCGAACACAGATAGAGGAGGATTATGCTCACCAAATTGCTGTGAACCGCTGGCTGCCATCAGCCCGGGCCCCAGCCACGCTCCACCAGCTCCTTTTAGAAAGCTTTCCAACTTCTAAAAAGTGCGGTGGAGCATGGCTTGGATCCAGCTGAACCTGAGCTGATGGCCGGCAGTTCAGCAGCGATTTAGTGATGTGAAATCCCAACTCCATGCTGTATCCTGGCTCCAGCCGGTTTTAAAATCTTGAACGTAAGCCTAGTTTTTTTGGAGCACCCTGAAAAAGGCCCCAAATCCTGTGAACTAAACGTGGCTGGAGCTGGATACACAACAGAAATAAACCAGGCTGATAAGGCTTTAATTGCCATGGCTTAGTGCTATGGAGTTTCTGAGAATTAGTTTTGTAAGTCACTTAACCTTCTCTGTCAAAGAGAAGGCGTGCCAGCACAAAACAAATCCCAGAATTCCATAGCATTGAGCCATGCAGTTAAGCAGTGTCAAACTGGATTATTTTTGCAGTATGGTTGCAGGCCAGATCACATTCAAACTGGAATGAAGAACATTTTTATTGTGTAGGCCTGGGCTGCGCAACCCTTTGTTTACCATCTTCTGGCAAAAATGCTTGTGGATACATTATTTCAGGAGCTGAGCAGCACGTGTTTTGATGGATGTTTGGCCGGAAAACCCTGTGTGGAGCATGGAGGGTCTCTCTGGCTGAATGTAGCACCACTCCGGGAGCAGATGCCAAGGGAGCCTTGGAGACGTCGCTGACAAGGAGAGGAAAGACAATGGGACCGGCTGGGCAGCTTTCCAGCTTGTGAACATCACGGAGTGGGCGTCTGCCACCGAGTGCTCCTTCAGCTGTTACGGAGACAGAAATCTGCGCATGCAAACATCCTAGTGTATCGTAAGTGGCTACAAAGCAAAGATTTGACACTTATTTGTCACACTGTTTTTCTCTCCAAGTAGCTAAGGAAACCCTACTCTCCCTATAACAATATCCTCTAGATCAGCATGGCCAGAAGGAACAACATCAAGAGAAAGAAAGTAGAGTTTGTGTATCACTATGACTCCTCTCCGGGCCCTTCCCCATGTCCTTTTTGTGGACTTTCCAAGACTCATATCTCCAAAGTCATCAAACGATATCAGTCTTTTTTTTTTAAGGAGCAATTAAAAAAAAAAACCTTTGACTATGTGCGCACACACACACCAAAATGGCCCAAACAACTGAAAATTCAGGCAGTACAAGCAGCAAGTAGATTTCTAGTTTGCATGTTTTTGCTGTATTTCAGCTGAAAATGAGGTGCAGACTCCATAAGTATGGTCAGGCACTACTACCACCCCTATGGCATTTGCCTGCCCCAAATTCCATGAGTGGACAGACTGAGATTTTTTTTTTTCCCCCAAGGACACAGACCATCCTAAAATCCCGCATAGCAGCACTGGAAACATGTAAATTATGTTCATAGAAAGTTTAACAGGGAAAAGTGGTTATGTGGGCTGCAGCATCACAGCAACATCCTGGGTGTGTGCCTCAAATTCAGGCAACATCCCAGTACCTTCAGAAGCAACAACTTGGGTTGCTCGTAATTTGTGCTACTTGTACATGAGGTACTTTCAAGAAATTGAGAAACAGGTTTTGATAAGGAGCGCAGCTTTAGAAGTGACATTTGAGATGTATAAAGACATGCTGAAGCCATCCATGATGAAGCAGTGGGCTGAATGATGTGTTGGGAACCCTTCCGTTTTACAGCTTGAATACCATATTCAGTCATAAAGTAACCAGTGTCTTGTGATGCTGTAATCTGTCCTCTAAAAGTAAATGGTATTAGCAAAATATGATATTCTGTCATCTAAAACTAAAGTGTTCACAGCATGATACCATATCCTGTCATCAAAGTAAATGGTGACAACAAATAACCATATTCAGACATTTAAAGAAAATGAATTGACATCATAATACCATAATTGAGTCATCTTAATAGTAAATGGCGTCAGCATGATACCATATTCAGTCATCAAAGTAACTAATGTCTGTGGTGATGCTATATTCGGTCATTTAAAAATAAATGGTGACATCATAATATCATAAGCAGTTATCTTAAAAGTAAATGATGTCAAGATGATACGTATTTAGTAAATGGTGACACATCATAATACACATCTATTACCTTAAAAGTAAATGGTGACAACCAAACAGTAACATAGTCATCTTAAAAGAAAAAAAGGTGCTGTCAAACTGCATTATTTCTAATTATGTCTATTATTATATTAGATGCACCATTAACATGAGTGCAAGAAGACTGTGGGCTGGGTATGGTGATGGTGCTGGCTGGTCTCTCACAAAATTCTATAAACGCATTATGTCATCATTAAATTTTTATCATGCTTTCAACTGTTTTGAGATTTTATAGTATCATATCACCATGAACACAAATATTAGGTAAGGCATTTTCAAAGTAATTTTTTGAAAACTAAATATAAAAGTGGGAGAAGGTTAAACTAAAAAATCACCTGAGATATTCTGGTTTTCTGTGTGCAGAGTTGCACAGCGTCTAAGGGAGGAAACCCAGGCAGTTGGCAAAATGAAAGCAGAGGGTGGAGGAGGTTGAGCTGTTCTCTGCGTAGCTCACTGAGACCTTATGCTATTCGTCAGCTTACATTAACCTCAGGCCTGTCCTTGTACAACCAGCAAGTGAAGCTTGGATCTATTCCCTGGGCTTGCCTGGCTATTGCAGCCAACTTCCTCTTCTCTGATTTGTCAATAAGGTTCCTCCTAGATCTCAATGCTGGCCCTGAGTTCAGAGCCTGACTCTCTCCAAGTTTTGAGAAAGAGAGGGAAGAGTCACAGGGCAAGAGCACTGTCTGAAAAGTAGTCTCTCTCGTGTGTTACGTTGGTGTATTTTTTAAAAATGAATGGTATACTTTATATCCCCAACAGTTCACCCATGAAAACTAGGACAGGTTGGCCAAGTAAAATCAGAATGGGGACAGGATTGCAAAGTTTATTATGAGGAAAAACACACAAACTAGAAGGATACAACTCACATTTGACCTTATAGGCCTTTTGTTTTGGTGCTACTTACTTTTTTAAAGATCCTATTAGAGGACAAAGGGGAGAAACTGGAAAAGAAGAGAAAACTGGGACATTTTTAAAAGTAGAGGGAAAAGTGGTATAACAAAGATTTAACTGGGCCTGTCCTCCTTGCCCAATCAGGACAGTGCAGGGTAGACACTCTGTGTAACTGTGGCTGAGGTAATTTAATATGCTCAGTGATATCACCATAGGCTCCCCCCTTGACATCGCAAGAGTCATTCCAGGTCTTACATTTTGAATAATTAAAATTTCACAAAGAACTCACAAAAGCAAAGGACAGAGGGAGAGATCATGAAAAAAGAATGCAGAAAACTTCAAAAGTATCTAGAGGTGTCAAGACACCTTTTCTTGTTGGGGATGAATGATATTTATGAAGAGTTCTTTAGCTCCCTATTCTTCTTGCCATGTAATTTATATTAGCAGCTAAGACTTTCATATACGACCCATCTCATTTGCCTATCTATATCTTTCCAGAGCTTCCAGAGCAGTTGTTTGGGATCAGTGCCAATGATGGAGGCTGGCAAGATTTATAATTTGACATGCCGGGTTGCTAAAGTTGCCCCGCGTCAGAATCTCACTGGACCTTGCACAAAGGAAGGAGAAACTGTACGTGAAAACATTGAAGATCACACTGCTCCTGAAGCCAGTGAGGTTGTGTGACCCACTCATAACTGCTCAGAAGAATGACCACCATGTGGAAGTCAACTGCCATGCAGCTCTGGATCTCAGACCTGAAGGTCCACTTTTTGAAAAGGCTTCCTCAGCAAGACTTAGAAGTCTATTGGTGAGTTGCAAGCTTGCTATAGTTTTAATATCCTTCAGCTCCACTTGGCTGGAATTCGTATTGAAATTATAGATTCACAACCTAGAGTGTAAGGATCTGTAACTGGTCTGTAACAAGGTATTCACTAATTTTTATAGTCCCAGTCCAGCTAAACAACAACCTCAAAAGCCATTTATTGGATCAGATGAGGGAAAGCCAGTCGCCTTTCAGTTGCAAGGAGGAGGAGGAATGCTCTCCAATCTTCTCATGCCAGTTAGTGGGACTGAATAATTAGAAGCAAGACTTCTGTTGCATGTTCTTGTAGCCTTACTCATTGGTGGAAGGGATGAAAACAATCCTCCTTCTTAGATCCTATTGAAAGAATAACACATCTCCTTCACCTGATCTGGCTTCTGGCCTTAAGGTCAGCTGGAAGCTACGGAACAGGAGATATTATTTAGTTAGTCTTTGTAAGTAGTAGATAATGAAGAAATTCCAGCCAACAACTTTATAATCATACATCATCATCATCATTTACTTGTTGTAAGACATGGTTTGGAGAGTCAGTGGGCAGTGGTTTGAGGTTTGGAACCACGACTTTGGAGACCCAGGGTTCAATTCCCAGCTTGGCCAGGAAACCAGCTGGGTGACCCTAGGCAAGGTTACATACTCTCAGCCTCAGGGAAAGACAATGACAAATCTCCTCTGAACAAATCTGCCAGAAAACCCCATGATAGGTTCACCTTGGTGTCACCATAAGTCAGAAATAACTTGAAGGCACACAACAGCAGCCATGTTTAAGATGCACCATAAAATAGGTGAGACAGCAACCTTATACCCGCCAATATTTCAGAGGGTGTATCCACAGTAAAAGAAAGGCATTTTGACAGCACTTGAATAGCCATGACTCTATGCACAGAATCTTGGATTGGTCATTAGTGAGGCACCAGACCCTCTTACAGACCAGGCTGAATACTGCCAGACTGCATATCACAGTTCTACAGGAGGGAGCCAGACAATTAAAGTAGTAACCAAATTGCTTATATTTCGGTAGTGTGGAAGAGGGTGACAGAAGGCAACCAGGACCCATGTGGCCAAGTAAACATCACAGTGTAATCCAGATGGCAAAAGTTATTCAGAATAAAGCAGATACAATCTAGAAGAGCTGCAGAATTTTGCTTTAGTGAGAGTCTACTGGAAAGGGCAAGAATATGTCTTCTCTCCTCTCCTACATGCTCTGTTAATTGTGTCAAACTATTTTGCACTTGAACTAAGGGCTCATTCCACTACAGTTTTAAAGCGCACTGAAGATGATTTCCTTACTGCGCTTTGAAGCCCGCTCTTTTATTCTCACACTAAGGAACCTCTCTGAGGCAGAGAGAAGGGCTTTATCCAGATTAGGGATCTAAAACCCAATGACTATGCAGGGAGATATAAATGTAGAGAGATCTTGTACACCTTTGAAACCCACAGACAGACCAAAATAAAGCTGCTTCGGAGTTATCACTTGGAGGTAGGCTGTTTAAATGACACACACATCTTAAAGGAGCCAGAAGCTGTGTCAGAAGGTGGCACTCATAGGAACTAGATCCGTGGCATTGGCAATGGCTTCCGCCTCTAAAGACGCATTCAGCATTTAAACAGCATACTCCCAAAGTGACTCGAAGCAGCTTTATTGGCCTGTTGTTCAGTCCCTCACTGAAAGAAAGAAGTTGTCACAATGGACTTTTTGTACACTTAAGGCTGTGCAGATGGGCGGCTCCATGTTGCCATTTTTGCCTGGGAAGGGCATGGCAACCAGATCCATGAAAAAACACACTCCAGAAGGACAAGAACCCACTTCCCAGGGGTTCTTTTTGCGTCCCTGAGGAAGCACCATTGGTTTTGCTCACAAATCATGATGACACCTCTTCTGCGTAAGCACCATTTAGGCACTGTGCCCGAGGGACACATCATGGCGCACCCGTGTGTAGGGCACACGCCAAGATGGTGCCGGGTGCATGCTCCACCCTAGTTCAGACATAGCACACAAAAACACTGGTCTGTTCTACCTCTTAAATTCTTCCTCAGATGCATTTGGTGGAGATACAGGGAGATACAGTCCCTGATGGAGCCAGACTGATGATGCAAGTAAGTGATTTCCAATCTCAAGAAGATGGATCACTTAAGAAAAACATACTTGTTTCGATCAGAAAAAAAGCACAGCCCCAGCTGACTGGATTTAAAGGGCTCATTAATGCTTGGAGGATCTCTAGCCCTATGCTCCTTCCTTAACCTTCAACCCTTTCAATACCCCAATGAACCCAGTTCTGTCCAGAAAAAGGCATCTACGGCAAGTGGTGCATGCAGGAAATATGTAATTGTTATAATCCCATTAGTGGGAGTCTATAATAACTCTGTGACAAAGAGGCGCTTGTTTCCCTCAACTCTCCCCCTTCTCTTCCTCAATGCTCAGTGCTTAATGACACTCCAAGGCGGTGAACCACGCAGGCTTTATGTTTCTGTGCCCAGAGACAAGCCGCCCATGACCTACCTGAGTGTTTGGAATACTCCAAATGCATCTGTGCAAGTGGGGAAAAATAACTGCAGGTTCTTCAAAGAGTTAGAAGCACACGATGTATGTGGAGATAGAGCGGGAAGAAGCCAGGCAGGAGGGAGGGAGGGAGTGATGTTTATGTCACCCTCCTCTAGAAAAGTTCAAGGTGATTCTAGAAATAACCTGTCGTCTAAATAAAACGATCAAGCCCTACCAAAATGTCACTGAGAAGAACAAGGCAAGCAGCCATAAGAGCAAAACTGGAAGAAAATGTGCTCAGTTCTAAAATGTGTGTTAATTTGTCACTTTTTTTTCCTCAAAAGCTCTAGGCAACTCAGAATAAATGTGCTACATAATTAAGTCGCATCAATTTCAAGCAAAATATGAGCCGAGAAGACAGGAAAACAGCCAGAAGACAGAAACGGGTGAATGCGCTGTGTTCTATAAGCCCGCCCACATTTAGATGGTTTTCAGCAGATTGTGAAGGAGGTGGGATCAAAACACATCCCATTGACAGCAAAGTCGGTGGATGAAACAGCACTGCAGGAAGCATTCAATTACATCTTCGTCAATAGACAAATAGTTCATGTATAGAAGATTGATTGGATGGATGAGATGGATGGATTATTTGGGAGAACAGGTAGGCAGATGAACCAAAGTGGTGTAGGGTTTGAGCATTGAGACCAGGTTTCAAATTCATTGTCCATGGAACCCATTGGGACATTGGGCAAGTCACAACCCTTTTAATCTTAGAGGAAGGCAATGGCAACTCTCCCAAGAATCTTGCCAAATCAGTCCTGTGATAGGTACTCTTTAGGACTGCTATAAATTGGGATTTACTTGCAGGGACAAATCAGCAAGATGGCAGGCAGGTGTACATCCCACATTTTCTCCTGTGATTTCTCTTCCTCCCTTCACTTTGTGCTTAGAATAATCTTGAAAGTTAGGCCTGTTGAGCGAGAAAGTAACTCAGTAGTCCATGTGTTGAGTTTTCACAGTCTCCAGTGGTATTTCTTGTCTCAGTGGAAGACTACCAAGCTAGGGTTGCCATAAGTCAGGACCTCCAAACCGGGACAAATGTAGGACAAGTGGGACAACATTTTCAAATGTAGGGCCATATTTTAAAATGGAAGACACGCAAAAATTTGATTTTTTTAAAAGTTAATATAATGCTGGTTTCCTAGGCATGATCAAAATGGAGGACTTTGGCATATTCCTAGACAGATGGCAGAAATGTTCTTCCCGTTCTGCCCAACCACCCCCCCATCCATTCCAAAACACACACAACAGCACATTTGGGCATTTAACATGGCTTTACTTAACAAGGCCTCTTGCATATTCAGAGGCTTATTCCATAAACCAAACCCCTTGGGTTTAACATTTAGCATGGTTAAAACATGGCTATGCAGGTTGAACATGTCCAGGGGTTTCACATAATTTCTTGCAACCAAGTGTACTTCTCAGAAGTGGTGTATTGGGTCAAGAACTTGGTTTTCTTCACTGTGCATGAGTAGGAAAACTCAGAGCAACTTACATTGGCCATGCACAGAGGCTTGCTGATACAATATCCACATCGTCAATCATCATCTCACTATCGATTGTCCAAGCAAGGCAAGCTTGTTAGCATTCAAAGCCACCAAAATGCACTATGGAAAGTCACAACACCACTCACTTCAGAAACAGTGCCCGCATTTTCAGAAGCTGACTGATATCAATATGATCATCATCACTATCATTGTCAAAACAAGCAATGTTTAGCATTAAAAGCACAAAATACAACCAATTCTTGGATTAGAATATCATTCATGAAATAAAAGTCCACAACATTAGCAATGACCAAAAGCATTCTCTTGTGCAGCAAACTACATTCCACTCACAAGTACGCTTAGCATTGAAACAGAGCAGGCATTCTCTTGGAGGGGAGGACTTAGAGAGAGGGGGGTAAATAAAGGGTTAGATAGAAGGGGTTTAAATAAGGGGGCTAGACAAAGGGGGCTAGTAGAGCCAGTTATGGCCTTTTTCTACGTCAGTCCTATGGCTGGACATTTCTAAAAAGTGGCCTCTTCCACAGGTTTTGCCATAAGCCACTTCTACATACTCCATCTCCCAGAATTCCCTAGCCTTGAGTCAGAAAAGATTAAAGCATTGCACCAAACTGGAGTTAATTCTCCATGTGATGCAGCGATGGGCTCCCTCGGGCTCCCTTTTGCCCTGTGGGCCTCCCCTCAGCCCCCCCCCCATGGCCCCCACAAGTCCTGCGTCCCCTGTGAGGGGAATGCAGCCTGGCCAAGGAGTTTTGGGCACACACAACAACAACAGCAGCAGCAAGCAAGTCAAGAGGGGGGGAAAGAGAACAAAAGAAAGGAAGAAAAGAAGAAAAAAGAAGGAGAAAGAAAAGATAGGAAAAAAGATAAAAGAAGAGGGGAAAATGGGAAGAAAAAGAGGTTAGATAAAGGGGTGTTTATGTGGCCTTTTCTAGCATCTTAGGAGTTAAGAGAAAGGCTGGCTAACAGGTTTGATAATTCAAGAAAGGATTTCAAACAACACAAAAACAAAAAGAAGGAATAAAAAGAAGAGGAAAGAAGAAAGAATAAAAGGATAAGAAAGAATAAGAATAGAAAAAAAATAAAAAAACTAAAAAAAAAAAATAATAAAAATAATAGGAGTGATTAAGGATTGAAAAGAAATAAATAAGAAAAATAGTTTATCGTCTAGGAAATAATGAAGAAGAAGATTATGGAAAAAACAAAATAACATTAAAGTAAAAACAAAACAAAATAGAATATATTTTCATATAACATTATACGCCCAAATAAGCAGATTAGCGTCTTCATTATCGAACATTACCCCAGAGAAAAAAAAAACACTTCCTGAAAATCCCTCTCCATCTCCAGCCTGGACCCACGCAGCTCAAAGAAGAAGCTCCTCCCCTCAATCTGCTGCTCAATTGGAAGACTGAAGCTGGACAGCGCCTGCAGCAAGCAGCTTGTCCGCCATGCCACACTGTAAACAGAATATCTCCTCACCTCAAAAGGGCACAATAAGAAGCGCAGCAGGGGCCACTGGCGCGCGTGAAGGACATGCTGCCGCACCTATCCGCACCTCCAGCATACAAGACCATCGGCAGCGACACGCACAATGGCCGCAGTTGGTGGTGTGTGCAACCGCGAGGGCTATGGTTGGGTTGGGTGGTGTGTTTCAGCTATGCTGCGCTGTTGTTTGGTTGGTGCACCTTGATGGCTGCGTTGGAGTGGGATACAGTCATTCATAGAACCACAAAGAGCCTACATAGCGATACGTGGTTGCTGCTAATCGGCAGCCGTGGCAACACAAAGCCAAGTCCTGGCAATGCAAAAGCGTGACGAAGTTCCCAACCCACCAAAAGACGTGAAATCCCGCCCTAGTGGGGATATGGCATACCTAACCAAGTCTTAATCCATAGTTCTAATCACTATATGTCACCTACTGTCAGTTTTTTTCTTTTTTGCAAAAAAAAAAAATAAAAAGTCTCTTATCTGGTGATAAATGAATTACTTTTCCTAGAATTTTGACTTAATTACAGATGTTGTGAACTGACATCCAACTGCTATGCTGCTAGTGTTTCTTTTGGAGCCCATCCCAACATCTATCTTATAAAGCCACACAATCCACCCTCGGCCTAGACACAAGCCACAATGTACTGTACAAAAAATCAAAACAAAACAGATTACTACCAAAGTAATATTACAAATATAGAGAAATCAAAAAACACAAACAAGACCTTAGAAAAAGAAGCAAGGAGATAAGTACTGCAGTTCTGTAACACTGTGCATGTGTGTTTTAAGGTTTATAATAAGCCTTTTAAATCATCAATCAATCAATCGTTATAATGCTTAGCAAAGCCATTTCGCATGATAAATATAAAACCAATATCAAGCAATTCAGAATTATAAAATATTCGCATCAAATAGCATCCAGATTTAATACATATATACTTCCAATCAATTAAATAAACTACATTTAAAAGAAAAAAACCACTTCAAGGTTTGGGTAAGAAGCATCCACCTAAAAATCATTAAAAAAAATTTTTTAAAAACAAAAACAGCGTCTAAGTTTAGATAAAGTCATCCCCCTGACAATCAACAGCAAGGTCTGCTATTACCCTTGCCCGAATTTTGTTTGCGCTGAGGCCAAACAATGAAACCTTATAGAGTTACCGTAGAAATCAATATCAGACAAGAGATAAAAAAAATCTTTTCAAAAGGGTATGAGACTGTAAATTGGGACAAAAATCCATAATTTTTGTTCTTGGACCGAGTAAAAGTGAGCAAAAAACAAATAATGAGCAGAATCCTCGATTTCTAGGGCTTCCAACAAATACTAAACGGAATCCTCCTTAGCGTATGTGAATATCTAATCTACCGTCAATCATGTCTGAAGCATTGTTTGAACGAAGAGCTTAAAGCCTTCCTAAGCTGTAGAAAGGTAAGATTCGCCTAGATAACAGCCATCCTGATGGTCAAATTTATATAATCTAAACCAATTGGAAAATTTCGAATTATTAATAGCCACTCTATCCAATTACAGCATTGGTAAAAATATATTCAGAGCGTCTCTCTTGAATTCAAACTAGAGAAGTTTCGGTTAGAGCGGATATATGCAAGCAGCCTCAGGGTGTCGTGGACTCCAGACTTACAGGTTGAATAAATATGTGAAAACACAACTTAGAAAAAACCTTAAAAAACATAGAAGCTTTAACAGATCTCAATAATTAAGTTAAAGTTAAAGTGAAGGCGAGCTCTAATGGAAGGAGCCAACCTCAGCTCGGACCAAGCTGCAAGGCGTGCCAGGTTGGAAGTAGAGCAATTTCCTGAGAACAGATTCTGGATGGCCTCAGTTTGACCATTTGGGTTTGGGAATCATCCCAGGCCCCACACGGCAGCACCAGAAAGAATCTGGGTTAAATAACTTTAACTCGGATATATTTTGACATAGGTGCAACTAGATGACCCCCGGCCTGATTATAAATCTAAGGATGGCTCCAAGGATCGCACAAGCTACGGCGCTAACGACTTCTATGTGGGCTTCCAAGAGAAGAGTTTTTCCTTTCTGGGAATAATGCCAGGTACCTTAATTCTGCTGACATTGTTCAATCTGATGGACCGTTAATAGAACAACGAAATCAGAGTGTCTTTTCCCTTTTCTCCAAAAACATTACCCCTTAGTTTTTAATTATAGTTATAACAAGCTTATTCCTTGGAAAACAGAATGCCTCTAGCTTGGAAAGTACCTCTCAACCTATACTGTAGGGAAATGGAAACCATTCATCAGCATATAACAGAATAGAGAGCGTTTTTGATCCAAGTGTAGTGGAAAAATTCGGGCCAGAAAGTGCGGGAAGGAGGTCATTCAAGATAGATTAAAAAGTTTTGGTGCCAAGAGGCACCTTGTTTAACTCCTTTATTTGTAGGAATAGGATCAGTTAGTGAGCCAGAGGGACCAACTCGTATCCTTGCTGGTTTATTGGTATAGAAGTTCCTTACAAAAAACAATACGGATTGTCTATATAGTATTGGCCGAGTTTTTGCCATAACAAGTTTCTGTCCAATTGATCAAAAAGCGGCTGCTAGATCAATAAAGGCAAAACAAACGATTTTTTGTAGGCCTTCAATTCCTCTGGGCTAAATAATAAAGAGGCATATAGTCCCTTTTAAGGAATTTTAATATTTTAACTTCAAAATTGTCCGGGCAGTAGAACTCTTCGATTATAACCTTTAGGAATGACTTTATAATAGGTTGTTTTAATTGCAGTTTTTTTAATACATTGTTAACTGCTTTTTGACTCCTATTGGGAAAAAAAGGATATAACAAATTAAAGTAAAGAATCAAATAAAGTGTATCTTCTACACTTAGCTCAAGCTCGGAAGAGTTCCGTTTTAGGGACTACTGCTCCCAGAATCCTCCACCCACCTGTCTGTGTTTGAGAACTCAGTCTCCAGGATTCACAGGTTCCAGTCTTGACACAGTGATGGATTCAGGGTGGGAGATGAGACCCAGAGGGATACCCTTATTCTTACCATCTGGGATCAAACAGCTTGCCGTGTTTTAAAATTGCTGTCATTATATGCCTTGTTTCTTTATTTATGAAGACCCTAAGCTATCATGGCGAGTGTACCATGGCAATCTCTTGGCAAGGTTTGTTGAGGGGTGGGTTTGCCTTCACCTCTTTCTGTGGATGAGAGAGTATGATTTGCCCAAGGTCATTCAGTGATTTTCCATGGCTGAACGGGGATTTGAACCCAAGTCTCGAGAATCTTAGTCCAACACTCAACCCACTATGCCATGCTTATCTCCTAAATACATCCACATAGCTAGGGTGGTCACTCAAATGAAAAGCCATATGTGTGTGTGCAAAGGTGTGCATGCATGCAGTGTTTGTAGGCAGCAACTTGTCATTCAACAGTGACAAATGTTGCTCCTGTGTATTTATTTCCCACACATCCCAATGTACAGGAACAAGTTATTTCTTCTGCATCTAATTATTCCACACTTATATACATATCACCGTCATACAATCATATACTTCTTGTCCAGTATTGATACATATAACTGAACAGATTGCATTTCTTCTCTTTCTTCTTCACACCTCCATCTTCCTTTCTGTTCTCACTCATCTCTTTTCTGATCATGTTTAGGCTCCTAGTACATTGGGTCAGGGGATGTTTTGTTGTTATTGTTTTGTTGTTGTGCCACATCCCTTGCATTTAATCTGTTTCACTTCTTCTTAATCAGCCAGAATGCATTGCCATAAACTCCTGGTCTTTTTGCTCCGCTTGTGGAAACTTCACCTCTCCATCATATCTGATTTTCTTTAATTCAGCTCTATCTATCTCTTCTTACATTTTACAGTGGAGGTCAAGCCACCTGCATGTTCCCTAGGGATGTCTAGAATTTGGCAGCACACCAAGAATCTAGACATCCCCATTTTAAGATTAGGGCTGAGAAAATGGAATATGTCCAGAAGAGGGATGACAAAGATAGTCAGGTGCTGGAGACCAAGGGCCTTTTCACTCTGTGCAATTCTAGTGTTACAATTACACTTTAAACACCATCCTGGGGTTTGTAGTTCGATGAGGTATGAGAACTCTCTGGCTGAGAATTCTAAGTACTCCTTTCTAAACTATAAATCCGTTTAACTTGGTTAGCATGGCGGACTGGTTTGAGTGTTGGATTACGACTCCAGAGATGAAGGTTTGATCCCCAGCTTGGCCATGAAACCTACTGGGTGACCTCGGGCAAGTCACACTCTCTCAGCCTCTAAGGATGGCAATGGCAAACCATTTGAAGAAATTTGCCAAGAAAATCCCATGATAGGTTCGCCTTAGGGTTGCCTTAAGTTGGAAACAACTTGAAGGCACACAATGAGAACAACAACTATGGCAAATAAAGTGAAATCATAGTGCTATATGTAAACTGCTTTTTAGCATTTAAATTTTTTTAAATGTGTTTGAAAAATGTTTTTATATTTGTATTGTTTTAATTGGTTTTTATTTGTTCATTGCCTGAGGAGTCTTTTGTGGGCTGGGTGGTGAAACAGAAATGCTTTAAATAAAAAATAAACCATGGCTGATAAGTGGAATCATAGCACTATAACTGTAGTGTTTGTGAGTGAAACCCCAGACTCCTGACCATCCTTTGCTCTGTCACCTCTCTCTCTCAATCTCTCTTTCTTTCCGGACTTTACCGTATCATAAAAGAAAGGTGAAATGGGTCAGGGCAGAGAAATGACATTACCACATGAGAAAATAAAGGTGAAATGGGTCAGGACAGTAGTGCCTTCTCCATGCCACTCTGCATGCCAGAGAAAATGGTCGTCAAAGCATGCCTTCTGCCAAATAGATTTTTCCCATTCAGCAAAAGGCATGCTTTGACTACCATCTCCCCTAGAGAAGAGAAAAGAAGTGCTATGTGTGAATTAGACTGCAGGCCACCGATTGCCTGCAGAAGTCCAGTTGGCTATGGGCTCCAAGAATCCCTCCATGCCCAGAAAACCCCAACTCACCCATCTGCCTGGTTTTTGAAATGTTAGTTGTCTGGTTTTAGAGGTGGAAGAAAAGGAATAAAAGGAATGGTGGAGGCACTGCGAAAAGATGGAAGGGTTACAAGGAAAAAACTGTACTGATAGCTGTAAATTTCTGCAAAATGAAACAGTGCAATTCCATATAGGTTTCCTCTGGACGTGACCCCAGGACGGCAGCCTCAGTGAGATGAAGGCCTATGTTTTCTAAGGGTGCATCTACACTCTAGAAATAATGGAGTTTGACACCACTTTAATTGTTGTAGGTTTATCCTATGGAATCCTGGGATTTCTGGTTTTGCAAGGTCTTTGGCCTTCTCTGTCAAAGAGTGCTAGTGTTTCACAAAATTATAAACCCTGGGATCATGGGAGTTAAAGTGGTGTCAAACTGTGTTATTTCTACAGTGTAGATGCATCCTTAGTTATTGTATGGCCACAATTGTGCTTCTAACGTGGAATCTCCCTTTTTGTTAATTGCTTTCAAGACAGTGTTGACTTATGATGACCTTATGAATGAAATACCTCCAAGAATTCCTGTCATCCACAGTGCTGCAAACTCAGGGTCATGGCCACATTAATTGAGTCTGTCCTTCTGTAATGCTATCTATCTCTTTTCCTACTGCCTTCATTTTTACTGAGCATTATTATCTTTTCTAAAGAGCCATCTTGTCTCATTATAAGCTCAAAATACAATAGCCCCAGTTGGGTCATTTTGGCTTCTAGGGGGAGTTCTGGCTTGATCTGAGAGAGACGAGACCCTTGAGAGAATTATTCTACACAGTATCTTCTTGACATGTTAGCCTGAGATCTCTGAAGGAGAGAAAGAGATCTGTATTGGAATTTTCAAGGATTACAGTTCAAGATGTTCCATTCTCTCCATGGTTTAGTCCTTCTGGGGCTAGTTTATATGTTAATTGTATTGTTGCAGATTTTCGTATATTCACATTGGTGGTTGTCTTCACTTTTCTGTGCAAATTTACATCTATTCGCAACTGTTCACTTTTCCTCTGCCGAAAATGTGCAGTTGTCCGAATCCATGCAAGCAGATGGACAGCCACACATGTGATGATGCACATACCTGTAGATTTCCATGGATGCTCCCATAAAAACTATGTAGCCTTTTTCTGTGGAGTTTAAGCTTATCACTCAGGATTTTAAACTGGTTCCAGCCTCCTGGGCTGGAGCTGAGACACAGGATAGAGAGGAGGATTATTGCTCACTAAATTGCTGTGGAACCGCTGGCTGCCATCAGCCCGGGCCCCAGCCGCGCTCCACCAGCTCCTTTTAGAAAGCTTTCCAACTTCTAAAAAGTGCTGGCGGAGCATGGCTTGGATCCAGCTGAGACCTGAGCTGATGGCCGGCGGTTCAGCAGCGATTTAGTGAGTGATAATCTCCAACTCCATCCTGTATCCTGGCTCCAGCCGGTTTAAAATCTTGAACGATAAGCTCCTAAGTTTTTTGGGAGCACCCTGAAAAAGGCCCCAAATCCTGTGAACTAAACGTGGCTGGAGCTGGATCCACACTACAGAAATAAACCAGGCTGATACTGCTTTAATTGCCATGGCTTAGTGCTATTAGTTCTGAGAATTGTAGTTTTGTAAGTCACTTAACCTTCTCTGTCAAAGAGAAGGCTGTACCAGCACAAACTACAAATCCCAGAATTCCATAGCATTGAGCCATGGCAGTTAAAGCAGTGTCAAACTGGATTATTTTTGCAGTATGGTTGCAGGCCAGATCACATTCTATTTGACTGGAATGAAGAACATTTTTATTGTGTAGGCCTGGGCTGCGCAACCCTTGTTTACCATCTTTCTGGCAAAAATGCTTGTGGATACATTATTTCAGGAGCTGAGCAGCACGTGTTTGATGTGACTGTTTGGCCGGAAAACCCTGTGGTGGAGCATGGAGGGTCTCTCTGGCTGAATTGCAGCACCAGCTGCCGGGAGGCAGATGCCAAGGGAGCCTTGGAGACGTCGCTGATCAAGGAGAGGAAAGACAATGGGACCGGCTGGGCAGCTTTCCAGCTTGTGAACATCACGGAGTGGGCGTCTGCCACCGAGTGCTCCTTCAGCTGTTACGGAGAGCAGAAATCTGCGCATGCAAACATCCTAGTGTATCGTAAGTGGCTACAAAGCAAAGATTTGACACTTATTTGTCACACTTGTTTCTCTCCAAGTAGCTAAGGACACCCTACTCCCTATACAATATCCACCTAGATCAGCGTGGCCAGAAGGAACAACATCAAGAGGAAGGGAAAGTAGAGTTTGTGGATCACATATGACTCCCCCTGGCCCCTCCCCATGTCCTTTTGTGTGACTTTCCAAGACTCATATCTCCCAAAGTCTATCAAACGATATCAGTCTTTTTTTTTAATGGAGCAATTAAAAAAAAACCTTTGACTATGTTGCGCACACACACACCAAAATGGCCCAAATCAGCTGAAAATTCAGGCAGTACAAGCAGCAAGTAGATTTCTAGGTTGCATGTTTTTGCTGTATTTCAGCTGAAATGTGATGGTGCAGACTCCATAAGTATGGTCAGGCACTGACTACCACCCCTACTGCATTTGCCTGCCCCAAATTCCATGAAGTGGATCAGACTGAGATATTTCCCCCCCTAAGTGACACAGACCATCCTAAAATCCCGCATAGCAGCACTGGAAAGGCCATGTAAATTATGTTCATAGAGAAAGTTTAACAGGGCACAGTGGTTATGTGTGCTGCAGCATCACAGCAAAGCATCCTGGGGTGTGTGCCTCAAATTGCAGGCAACATCCCAGTACCTTCAGAAGCAACAACTTGGGTTGCTCAGTAATTTGTGCTAATCTTGTACATGAGGTACTTTCAGAAAATTGAGAAACAGGTTTTGATAAGGAGCCTAGCTTTAGAAGTGACATTTGAGATGTATAAAGACATGCTGAAGCCATCCATGATGAAGCAGTGGCTGAATGATGTGTTGGAACCCTTCCGTTTTACAGCTTGATACCATATTCAGTCATAAAAGTAACCAGTGTCTTTGTGATGCTGTAATCTGTCCTCTTAAAAGTAAACGGTATTAGCAAAATACTATATTCTGTCATCTTAAAACTAAATGGTGTCAGCATGATACCATATTCTGTCATCAAAAGTAAATGGTGACAACAAAATACCATATTCAGACATCTTAAAAGTAAATGATGACATCATAATACCATATTGAGTCATCTTAATAGTAAATGGCGTCAGCATGATACCATATTCAGTCATCAAAAGTAACTAATGTCTGTGTGATGCTATATTCGGTCATTTAAAAAATAAATGGTGACATCATAATATCATAAGCAGTTATCTTAAAAGTAAATGATGTCAGCATGATACTGTATTTAGTAAATGGTGACATCATAATACCACATTCTATTACCTTAAAAGTAAATGGTGACAACACAATACAGTAACATAGTCATCTTAAAAATGAAAAAAAGGTGCTGTCAAACTGCATTATTTCTAATTATGTCTATTATTTATATTAGATGCACCCATTAACATGAGTGCAAGAAGACTGTGTGTCTGGGTATGGGTGCTGGCTGGTCTCTTCACAAAATTCTATACGCAATATTCATCATTAAATTTTTATCATGCTTTCAACTGTTTGAGATTTTTATAGTATCATATCTACCATGAACACAAATATTTAGGTAAGGCATTTCAAAGTAATTTTTTGAAAACTAAATATATAAAAGTGGGAGAAGGTTAAACTAAAAATCATCCTGAGATATTCTGGTTTTCTGTGTGCAGAGTTGCACAGCTTCTAAGGGGAGGAAACCCTCAGGCAGAGTTGGCAAAATGAAAGCAGAGGGTGGAGGAGGTTGAGCTGTTCTCTGCTTAGCTCACTGAGACCTTATGCTATTCGTTCAGCTTACATATACCTCAGGCTCTGTCCTTGTACAACCAGCAAGTGAAGCTTGGATCTATTCCCTGGCTTGCCTGGCTATTTGCAGCCACTACTCCTCTTCTCTGATTTGTCAATAAGGTTCCTAGATCTCAATGTCTGGCCCTGAGTTTCAGAGCCTTGACTCTCTCCT
This sequence comes from Sceloporus undulatus, assembly GCF_019175285.1. Classification (NCBI taxonomy): domain Eukaryota; kingdom Metazoa; phylum Chordata; class Lepidosauria; order Squamata; family Phrynosomatidae; genus Sceloporus; species Sceloporus undulatus. The sequence goes on from NC_056523.1 coordinate 192,982,276, forward strand.
AAGTTTTGAGAAAGAGAGGGAAGAGTCACAGGGCAAGAGCACTGTCTTGAAAAGTATGTCTCTCTGTGTGTTACGTTTGGTGTATTTTTTAAAAATGAATGGTATACTTTATATCCTCCAACATTTCACCCATGAAAACTAGGACAGGTTGGCCAAGTAAAATCAGAATGGGGACAGGATTGCAAAAGTTATTATGAGGAAAAACACACAAACTAGAAGGATACAACTCACATTTGACCTTATAGGCCTTTTGTTTTGGGTGCTACTTTTTTAAAGATCCTATTAGAGGACAAAGGGGAGAAACTGGAAAAGAAGAGAAAACTGGGACATTTTAAAAGTAGAGGGAAAAGTGGTATAACAAAGATTTAACTGGGCCTGTCTCCTTGCCAAATCAGGACAGCTGCAGGGTATGACACTCTGTGTAACTGTGGCTGAGGTTTAATTTATCATGCTCAGTGATATCACCATAGGCTCCCCCTTGACATCGCAAGAGGTCATTTCCAGGTCTTACATTTTGAATAATTAAAATTTCACAAAGAACTCACAAAATGCAAAGGACAGAGGGAGAGATCATTGAAAAAAAGATGCAGAAACTTTCAAAAGTATCTAGAGGTGTCAAGACACCTTTTCTTGTTGGGGATGAGATTATATTTATGAAGATTCTTTAGCTCCCTATTTCTTGCCATGTAATTTATATTAGCAGCTAAGACTTTCATATACAGACCCATCTCATTTGCCTATCATATATCTTTCCAGAGCTTCCAGAGCAGGTTGTTTGGGATCCAGTGCCAATGATGGAGGCTGGCAAGATTTATAATTTGACATGCCGGGTTGCTAAAGTTGCCCCGCTTCAGAATCTCACTGTGACCTTGCACAAAGGGAAGGAGAAACTGTACGTGAAAACATTTGAAGATCACACTGCTCCTGAAGCCAGTGAGGTTGTGGTGACCCACTCCATAACTGCTCAGAAGAATGACCACCATGTGGAAGTCAACTGCCATGCAGCTCTGGATCTCAGACCTGAAGGTCCACTTTTTGAAAAGGCTTCCCTCAGCAAGATCTTAGAAGTCTATGGTGAGTTGCAAGCTTGCTATAGTTTTATATATCCTTCAGCTCCACTTGGCTGGAATTCGGTATTGAAATTATAGATTCACAACCTAGAGTTATGGATCTGTAACTGGTCTGTACAAGGTATTCACTAATTTTATATAGTCCCAGTCCAGCTAAACAACAACCTCAAAAGCCATTTATTGGATCAGATGAGGGAAAGCCAGTCGCCTTTCAGTTGCAAGGAGGAGGAGGAAGTCTCCAATCTTCTCATGCCAGTTAGTGGGACTGTAATAATTAGAAGCAAGACTTCTGTTGCATGTTCTTGTAGCCTTACTCCTTGGTGGAAGGGATGAAAACATCCTCCTTCTTAGATCCTAATTGAAAGATAAACACATCTCCTTCACCTGATCTGGCTTCTGGCTCTTAAGGTCAGCTGGAAGCTACTGGAACAGGAGATATTATTTAGTTATGTCTTTGTAAGTAAGTAGATAATGAAGAATTCCAGCCAACAACTTTAATAATCATACATCATCATCATCATTTACTTTTGTGTAGACATGTTTTGAGAGTCAGTGTGGCATAGTGGTTTGAGTGTTGGACCACGACTTTGGAGACCAGGGTTCAATTCCCAGCTTGGCCATGAAACCAGCTGGGTGACCCTAGGCAAGTTACATACTCTCAGCCTCAGGGAAAGACAATGACAAATCTCCTCTGAACAAATCTTGCCACGAAAACCCCATGATAGGTTCACCTTGGTGTCACCATAAGTCAGAAATAACTTGAAGGCACACAACAGCAGCCATGTTGAAGAATTGCACCATAAAATAGGTGAGACAGCAACCTTATACCCGCCAATATTTCAGAGGGTGTATCCACAGTAAAGAAATAAAGCATTTTGACAGCACTTGAATAGCCATGACTCTATGCTACAGAATCTTGGGATTTGTCATTTAGTGAGGCACCAGACCTCTCTTACAGACCAGGCTGAATATCTCGCCAGACTGCATATCACAGGATTCTACAGGAGGGAGCCATGACAGTTAAAGTAGTACCAAATTGCTTTATTTCTGTAGTGTGGAAGAGGTGACAGAAGGCAACCAGGACCCATGTGGCCAAGTAACATCACAGTGTAATCCAGATGGCAAAAGTTATTCATGAAGAAGCAGATACAATCTAGAAGAGGCTGCAGAATTTTGCTTTAGTGAGAGTCTACTGGAAAGGGCAAGAATATGTCTTCTCTCCTCTCTCTACTGCTCTGTTAATTGTGTGCAAACTATTTTTGCACTTTGAACTAAGGGCTCATTCCCACTTACAGTTTAAAGCGCACTGAAGTGATTCCTTACTGCGCTTTGGAAGGCCCGCTCTTTTATTCTCACCTAAGGAACCTCTCTGAGGCAGAGAGAAGGGCTTCTCCAGATTAGGGATCTTAAAACCCTAATGGACTTATGCAGGGAGATATAATATGTAGAGAGATCTTGTAGCACCTTTGAAACCACAGACAGACCAAAATAAAGCTGCTTCGGGTCACCTTGGAGGTATGCTGTTTAAATGACACACACATCTTAAGAGGCCAGAAGCTGTGTCAGAGGTGCACTCTAGGACTATACCGTGGCATTGGCATGGCTTCCGGCCTCTAAAGACGCATTCAGCATTTAAACAGCATACCTCCAAAGTGACTCGAAGCAGCTTTATTTTGGCCTGTTTGTTCAGTCCCTCACTGAAAGAAAGAAGTTGTCAGCATGGACTTTTGTACACTTAAGGGGCTGTGCAGATGGGCGGCTCCATGTTGCCCATTTTTGCCTGGAAGGAGGCCATGGCAACCAGATGCCACAGCCTCCAGAAGGACAAAAAAGAACCCACTTCCCAGTGGGTTCTTTTTGCGTCCCTGAGGAAGCACCATTGGTTTGCTCACACATCATGATGACACCTCTTCTGTGTAGCACCATTTAGGCACTGTGCCCGAGGGACATCATCATGGCGCACCCTGTGTGTATGGGCACACGCCAAGATGGTGCTCGGGTGCATGCTCCACCCTAGTTCAGACCTAGCACACAAAACACTGGTCTGTTCTACCTCTTAAATTTTCTTCCTCAGATGCATTTGGTGGAGATACAGGGAGATACAGTCCCTGATGGAGCCAGACTGATGATGCAAGTAAGTGATTTCCAATCTCAAGAAGATGGATCACTTAAGAAAAACATACTTGTTCTGATCAGAAAAAAAGCACAGCCCCAGCTGACTGGATTTAAGGGCTCATTAATGGCTTGGAGGATCTCTAGCTCCTATTGCTCCTTCCTTTCAACCCCAATGAATCCCAGTTCTGTGCTCAGGAAAAGGCATTCTACGGCCAGTGGTGCATGCAGGAAATATGTAATTGTTATAATCCCATTAGTGGGAGTCTATTAATAACTCTGTGACAAAGAGGCTGCTTGTTCCCTTCAATCTCTTCCCCCTTTCTCTTCTCTCTATGCTCAGTGCTTTAATGACACTCCAATGGCTGGTTGACTCACGCAGGCTTTGTTCTGGTGCCCAGAGACAAGCCGCCCATGACCTTACCTGAGTGTTTGGAAAATACTCCAAATGCATCTTGGCAGGTGGGGAAAAATAACTGCAGGTTTCTTCAAAGAGTTAGAAGCACACGGATGTATGTTTGGAGATAGAGCGGGAAGAAGACAGGCAGGGAGGGAGGGAGGGAGTGATGTTTATTTGTCACCTCCTTCTAGAAAAGTTCAAGGTGATTTCTAGAAATAACCTTGTCGTCTAAATAAAACGCATCAAGCCCTACCAAAATATCAACTGAGAAGAACAAGGCAAGCAGCCATAAGAGCAAAACTGGGAATGAAATGTGCTCAGTTCTAAAAGTGTTGTTTATTTGTCACCTTTTTCCTCAAAAGCTCTAGGCAACTTCCAGAAATAAATGTGCTACATAATTAAGTCGCATCAATTTCTAGCAAAATATGAGCCGAGAAGAACAGGGAAAGCAGCCAGAGGAGCAGAACAGGGGGTGAATGCGCTGTGTTCTATAAGCCCGCTCCACATTTAGATTGGTTTCAGCAGATTGTGAAGGGAGGTGGGGATTCAGAAACAGACATCCCATTGACAGCAAAGTGCGGTGGATGAACAGCACTGCAGGAAGCATTTCAAATTACATCTTCGGTCAATAGTACAAATAGTTCATGTATAGAAGATGGATGGATGGATGGATGGATGGATGGATTATTTGGGAGACAGGTAGGCAGATGAACCAGAGTGGTGTAGTGGTTTGAGCATTGAGACCAGGGTTCAAATTCCATTGGCCATGGAACCCATTGGGTGACATTGGGCAAGTCACACCCTTTTAATCTTAGAGGAAGGCAATGGCAACTCTCCCAAGAAATCTTGCCAAATCAGTCCTGTGATAGGTACTCTTTAGGACTGCTATAAATTGGGATTTACTTGCAGGGACAAATCAGCAAGATAGGCAGGCAGGTGTACATCCCACATTTTCTCCTGTGAGTTCTCTTCCTCTTCACTTTGTGCTTAGAATAATCTTGAAAGTTAGGCCTGTTAGAGCGAGAAAGTAACTCAGTGAGTCATGTGTTGAGTTTTCACAGTCTCCCAGTGAATTTCTTGTCTCAGTGGAAGACTCCCAAGCTAGGGTTGCCATAAGTCAGGACCTCCAAACCGGGACAAATGTAGGACAAATGTGGGACAACATTTTCAAATGTAGGGCACATATTTTAAAATGGAAGACACGCAAAAATTTGATTTTTTAAAAATGTTAATATAAATGCATGTTTCATAGGCATGATCAAAATGGAGGAACATTTTGGCATTATTCCTAGACAGATGGCAGAAATGTTTTCCTTTCTGGCCAAACCACCCCCCCTCCATTCCAAAAACACACAACCAGCACATTTGGGCATTTAACATGGCTTTACTTAACATGGCCTCGCTATTTCAGAGGCTTATTCCCAAAACCAAACCCTTGGGTTAACATTTGCATGGTTTAACATGGCTAGCATGTTGAACAGTCCAGGTGGTTTCACAGTCTTGCCACCAGTGTACTCTCCAGAAGTGTGACTTGGTCAAGGAACTTTGGTTTTCTTCACTGTGCCTGCAGTTGTAAAACTCAGAGCAACTTACATTGGCCATGCCACGAGGCTTGCTGATTCAATATCACCATCGTCATCATCATCATCACTATCCATTGTCCAAGCAAGGCAGCTTGTTAGCATCAAAGCACAAAATGCACTATGGAAGTCACACATCCGGCTTCAGAAACAGTGCGCGCATGTTCAGAAGCTGACTGATATCAATTATCTCATCACTATCATTGTCAAAACAAGCGAATTGTTAGCATTAAGCACAACAAAATACACCAATCTGGATTAGATATCATTCTTGGAAATAAAAGTCCACAGACATTAGCAATGAACCAAAAGCATTCTCTTGTGCCAGCAAACTACCGTCCCACTCACAGTACGCTTAGCATTGAAACCAGAGCAGGCATTCTCTTGGAGGGGAGGACTTAGAGAGAGGGGGGTAAATAAAGGTTAGATAGAAGGGGGTGTTAAATAAGGGGGCTGACCAAGGGGGCTAGATAGACCAGTTATGGCCTTTTCTAGCAGTCAGTCCTGATCTGCTGGAATTTCTCAAAAGTGCCTCTTCCACAGGGTTGCCATCAGCCAGAAATTCTGACATACTCCAGCTCCCAGAATTCATAGCCTTGGTCAGAAACAGATTTAAAGCATTGCCAGCCAAACTGGGTTACTTCTCCAGTGTGGATGCAGCGTGATGGGCTCCTCCTGGGCTCCCTTTTGCCTGTGCCTCCCCCTCAGCCCCCCCCCCATGGCCCCCACAGTCCCTGGCTTCCTCTTGTGGGAATGCAGGCCTGGCCAAGGGTTGGCCACAACAACAACAACAGCAGCAGCAGCAGAGGCAGGAGGGGGGAAAGAGACAAAAGAAAGGAAGGAAAGAAGAAAAGGGAGAAAGAAAAGGAAAAAAAAAAAGATAAAAAGAAGGGAGGAAGAGAGGAAGAAAAAGAGGGTAGAAAAGAGGTTAATAGAGGGGGTTTATGGCCTTTTCTAGCAGTCTTAAGGGAGTTAGAGAAAGGCTGGCTAGAGGCAGGGTTGCCCTAGTCGAAAGGGTTGTGCACACAAACAACAAAAACAACAGAGAAGGAGGGGAGGAGGAGTAAAAGAAGGGAGAAGGAGAAAGAAGAAAGGGAGAAGAAGAAGAATAGGAAAAAAGATAAAAAGACAGAAGAGCGGAGGAGGAAGGAGGAACGGGGAAGAACATAAGAGGAGGTGAGGGGACGAGGAAAGAAAGAGGGGAAGAAAATGAGTAAGAGGAGAGGAAAAGAGGAAGAAAAGGGGAATGAAAACTACGGAGGAAGAAAAAAGAGGAAGCACTGGGGAAAAAGAAGCAAAATAGAGACGAGGGAAACCGGACCCTTCAGGAGGAAAAAAGAGGGACGCAGCTTGCCTGCAAAGCCTCTCCAGCCAGCCTGGGCACCCGCGCGAGGTCTCGAAAGAGAGGACACTCCTCCCTCAGCTTGGCTGGCCAATTGGGAGACTGAGCTGGGGCAGGCCCTGCAGCAGGAGCCGGCTGTCGGCATTGGCCACAGCCTGTAACAGGAAATCCTGCAGCCCAAAGAGGGCACAATGAGAAGCGCAGCAGGGGCCCGGCGGCGCTGTTGAAGGCCATGCTGCGCGCCTCCGCACCTCCGCACGCAAACGGGCCAGGTCGGCGGGCAGGCGGGCACGCCAACGGGCCGCGCGGTGGGTGGTGTGTGCACGTCGCTTGGGCTGCACTGTGGGTGGGTGGTGTGTGCACCGCGTGAGGGCTCCGCTGGGGGTGTGGTGTGTGCACGCTGTGAGGGCTGCGTTGGCAGCCGCGGCAGCAGTCATGCAGTAGCGACAGCTGCAGAGGCTGGTGGTTGCCTGCTGCCAGCCGTGGCAACAACAGCCAAGTCCGGGGCAAGGCCAAAAGCGGGACGGGACGTTCCAACCCAAAAAGCGGGAAAGTCCCGCCCCTAGGATGGGATATGGCATCCCCTACCAAGTCTTAATCCATAGTTCTAATCACTATGTCCACCTACTGTCTAGTTTTTCTGCATAGGTCTCTTCTCTGGTGATGAATGAATTACTTTCCCTAGAATTTTGACTCTACAGATGTTGTGAACTGAGCATCACTGCTCTATGCTTAGGGTGTTCTTGGAGCTGCCATCCCAACATCTCTGTATAAAGCACACCAATTCCCACCCCTCGGCCTAGACACACAGCCACAGTCTGTAAAACTGTACAACCAAAATCAAACAAACAGAGATTACTACCAAAGTATATTACAAATATCAGGAGGAAATCAAAAACACAGAAACAGCCTTAGAACATAATAGCAAGGAGATAAGTACTGGGCAGTTCTGTTAACACGTGCAGTGCTGTGTTTTAAGGTGTATAATCGTGTGCAATCAATCAATCAATCGTTTATAATGCTTAGCCAAAGGCCATTCGCATGATAAAATAGAAACCATATCAGCAATTCAGAATTAAAATAGTTCGCCATCAAATAGCATCCGAGTTTAATACAATAGACTGCCAATCAATTAAATAAACAACTTTAAAAGAAAAAAAAAAACACGTCAAGGTTTGGGTAAGACATCACCAACTAAATCATTAAAAACATTTTAAAAAAAACAAAAACAGCTCAAGTTTAGATAAAGTCATCCTGACAATCAACAGCATGTCTGCTATTACCCTTGCCCGAATTTTGTTTTGCTGCTGAGGCAAACAATGAAACCTTATAAGTTACCTTAGAAACTCAATATCAGACAAGAATAAAAAATCTTTTCAGAAAATGGTATTGAGACTGTAAATGGACAGAATAGATCCCAAATTTGTCTTGGACCAGATATAGTGAGCAAAAACAAAATAATGAGGCACAATCCTCGATTTCTGGGGCTTCCAACAATACATAAACGGGATCCTCGGTGTATGAGAATATCTACGTTTCAATCATGGCTGAAGGCATTGTTTGGAGCGAAGAGCTGTAAAGCCTGTCTAAGCTTAGAAATGTAAGATTCCCTAGATAACAGCCATCTGATGGTCCAATTTATAAATCTAAACCAATTGGAAAATTTCGAATTATTATAGCCACTCTATCAGCATGTACCATTGGTTAAAATATATTCCAGAGCTCCTCTTGAATTCAAACTAGAAGAATTTCGTGTTAGAGAGGATATTCAAGCAGCCTATGGTGTGTCTTAGCTCCAGACTTTACAGGTTGTAAATATGAAACACAACTTAGGAAAAACCTTAAACATAGAATCTTTAACAGAATCTCCAATAATTAAGTAAAGATAAAGTGAATGCGAGCTCTAATGGAAGGGAGCCAACCTCAGCTCGGACCAAGGCGCAGGCGTGCCAGGTGGAAGTGGAGCAATTTCCTGAGAAACATATTCTGGATGGCCTCCAGTTTGACCATTTGGGAATCATCCCAGCCCCACACGGCAGCACCATAAAGAATCTGGTTAAATAACTTTACTCTGATATATTTGACAGTAGGTGCAATAGATGACCCCCGCCCTGATTATCGAATCTAAGGATTGCTCCAATTGTCTCACAAGCTACTGCGCTACTAGCTTCTATGTGGGGCTTCCAAGAGAGGTTTTCTGTGAAGTAATGCCAAGATACTTAATTCTCTGCATTGTTCAATCTGATGACCGTTAATAGAACAACGAAATCAGTGTTTCCTTTCCCAAAAACATTACCTTAGTTTTATTATAGTTGATAACAAGCTTTTCTTGGAACAGAATGCCTCTAGCTTGGCAAGTAACCTTCTCAACCTATCGTGTAAGTGAAATTGAAAAAACCATGTCATCAGCATATAACAGAATAGAGATCTTTTTGATCCAAGTGTAGGTGGAAAAAATTCTGGGCCAGAAAGTGCTGGAATGATCATTCAATATAGATTAAACAGTTTGGTGCCAAGAGGCATCCTTGTTTAACTCCTTATTTGTAGGATAGGGTCAGTTAGTGAGCCAGAGTACCAACTCTTATCCTTGCTTTTGTATTGGTATAAGTTCCTATCAAAAACAATAGCGGTTGTCTATATTAGTATTGGCCAGTTTGCATAAACAAGTTTCTGTTCAATTGAGTCAAAAGCGGCTGCTAGATCAATAAAGGCAACAAACAGATGTTTTGTAGGCCTTCAATTCCTTCTGGGCTAATAATAAAGAGTCATATAGTCTTTTAATGATTTTTAATATTTTAACTTCATAAATTGTCCTGTCAGTATAACTCTTGATTATACCTTTATAATGACTTTATATAGGTTTTTTATTGCATTGTTTTAATACGCTTGTTAACTGCTTTTTGACTCCTTATTGGGAGAAAAGAAGGATATGAACAAAATAAAGTAAAGAATCAAATAAAGTGTATCTTCTACACTTAGTCCGAGCTCGGAAGAGTTCCTTTTTAGGGACTACTGCTCCCAGAATCCATCACCCACCTGTCTGTGTTTGAGAACTGCAGTTCCAAAGGGGAACTTTATAGACAACGTTAATGTGCACACGATTCATTCCATCGGTGCCTGGTTCTCTCTTACAGATTTTCCAGTGGATCCACAGCTTCATGGTCTGCGCTATCTATGAAGCCAAACACCACCATGGCAGTAGAATGTGATGCCATGGCATTTTCCCCAGCTGAAGAGGCCCAGTTTGAAATGGCCTTTGCAGAGGAGAGACTGAACTCAGCATCATGTGCTGGGAGGACACGTAATAGCCAGGCTCCTGTGTCATCCTTATCAACTGGAAACTATCATTGAGCTGTGCAGTGTCTCTGGCCAGTGACCACAATCTGTGCTGGAGACAGTGCATGTTTACTAGTGAGTATCTGCTGAGATCTCTCGAGAGTATGCTTTACTCCAAAGTGGCCTTGCTTGGTTTTTTCTTCTTCTTCTTGAGACCATGAAGGTAAAAGATTTGCCACAAATTGCTGAGTATGTTGAGCTTGCGAGGCGAAATTAAGCACTGATATGACAGCCACTCTTAAATAGCCCCTGAGATGTCAGGTCGCATGAGGGAACAGTTAGTATTTTGGTCCTCCAGAGAGAGAACACAAACCAATGGCTCAGATGCAAGAAAGAGATTCCACCTAAACGTTAGCGGCCACAGTGTAAAGAGCGGGAAGGAGTTTAGAGCTGTATGTTCGAGTGTTACCTCTCCATGTGCAGTAGCAGGACCTCAGTGCTGTGCATTATGCCCTTCCTCCACCCCGAAAAGCATGGCTGCATTGTTTCAACCAAATAGTATCGAAGTGTGCATGACAACTGTGGAAAAAACAGTATTTGATGACCAACCATAATACTGAGCCAGACACCGTATTAGTGAATAAGACCACTTTATTTTTAATTTTTTAGTCAACACCCAAACAAAAAGAACAGACAGATAACAACACACACACACACACATAATCTCAAAATAACCTTTTTATATAAAATAGGGACTGCAAAAGCTACACAGTACAAACATCTTATACATTAACATCCTTCCCAGTTCCACTGCTTGTGATTCTCTTCAAATCATTAATCATATTTTTACTTCCTTCCACCGCAGTGCTGGTTCTTTCATAACATTTACATTTCCCCTTCCCATCTAATCGTTCATATCAAACTCATTACCCCAACACATCTATCCTAAATTTTCTAACATTTTACCATTTTTTACCTGAGTTTTATCATGCAAAGTTACTTAATGTATATAATCCATGTATAATTCTAAAATTTTAGTCAAAAAAATTGATCCAATAAGAAACCCTAAGTACACTTCATCCATGATTCATTTTGTTGTAAGTATATCATTGAATCCAAGAAACCAATAAGTCGACTTATCCACGGTCAAAGTAAAGTTACTAACTCCATATAAAAAGGAACCATCCCCTGGTGAAACGCAAGAGCGTAATCTCGTCCTGAAAAGCAATAATGCCTTCTACTGTCCAATCCATCCACCCTTTGGCCATTTTTGTCACTTTACACCTTTGTTAAATTGCACTCCTACAGTTTTACCTCTAACTTCCTATCCATATTCATCATTAGAATCAACAATTCTGGACCCCAATTTATATATGAGGTTCAATTCATAGTCAGTAATACGGTAATCACATCACTGCATATATAAAACACTCACAGACATGTTCATATCATATCGGACCTATGACATATTTTATCTATCTATCTATCTATCTATCTATCTATCTTTTAATGTTTTGAGATGCTCTAGGAATAACCATCAACTTTATGCTAACTGCAGGTTTTCTTCAGCCTTCCCTGGAGGTCCACCCGTCCCAAATCCTTGCAAACAACCCTGTGATCATTACCTGCAATTCTTCAACTACTCAGCCGCTCACCATTTCTCTTCAAAGCAAAAATGCTTCAGGCAGGATCTTGGCATCCAGTAACCAGCTCCCTCTGCAATTCACCTTGATAGCTCAGGAGGAAGATGATGGAAGGGAATTTGGATGTGAAGTGGAACTGACAATAGGTGGTGACACTATCATTAAGCAGACATCTGCCAATCTTACTGTCTTCTGTGAGTACAGAACCTCCTTTCTGGTAACACTGTTTTAAATTTTACATACAGACATACATATAGATATAGATACTACATAAGGTATAATGTATGTGCTACCTCTATGCACCTAGATCCTTTAAGTAGCAATGTACTGACTTTTAAAAAGCCCGGAAAGTCCAGAAAGCAAAGTACCAGTCTGGGATGCATTCCCAAGATACACTTTTTAAAAAATTGAATGAGACTGGGAATGATCCAGTACAATCCAGCATATGAGGAAGTAGACTTAAATCTCTGAAATCTTACGCTACCACCTTCTTTCTCCTAGTTAGTCTCAAAGATCCTACAAGATCTCTTTGCATACCGATCCAGACTAACCCAGCTATGTCTTTTAATTCTCCCAGTGAAGTAAGATTCAAGTGACTTTTCTATGTGGAATGGAGAAGGAGGCACCATTTTTATCCTTTTCCTCAGGCAGCAAAATGTCTTGGGCTGGGCTTGATTGAGATTGAACTCCATCCTTCAGATGCCCTGACTAAGTTGCTCAATCCTAAAGCTTTATGTCAGACCCAGACACCTGGCAATCCTAGGGCACAAAAAGTCAGGTCCTTCAATGATCCTCATGTCTGTGGAATATTATTAGAGTATGAGGGAAGGGCTCTATGAAGGGAGAGGCCTATTGGAAAGGATTGGCAGGGGATGAATAGCCACTTGGTGGGGCAGAATAACTTGGTTGTGCCTTATGCCAAGATCAAGGCAGGCATGGCTGATAGACATGGTTATAGGATATTTGCATTCCATTGGTGAGGAATGATGGGAATTGTCCAGTAACTTCTCTGAGAGGTACAGGTTTCCCTAGCCCTGTTCTACAGATTAGAAGAATCATTGATTCAAGGATACAATGGGAGGAATATAAACAATAATGTCATGTTGGTAATCATAACCTAATTTTTTGGACGCCTGCTCTATTTTCCATGTTAATGGAACTGTCTAGGCTCCCTTTATGTTTCATGTGGCTTGTATAGAATGTAAACATGTCACTTTTGAGCAACAGATGGAGTTAAAAACAATGGTGAATAATTAGTGGTCTTTGTAGATGAACAAAGTTGTTCTTAAAGAAAAAACTGAATGAAATGCAAGTTGTGATTGCTAGCATCTTGGTGGCAGGGATCTATTTTTTTATTATAAAACTATTGCCTGACGGCACTGTATAAAATAATTAAAAAGAACAATTTTTGACCTGTAAAGAAGCAGCAAGCAACTAGTTTAGAAATCAGCCCTTTCCTGTGGAAACCAGCCTTCTCCAAACCCAAGAGCCAGTCTCACATAGGGCTAATCCACACAGACACAAATTCTTGCAGATTTTTGCACATTCACATCAATGATTAATTGTCATCACTTTTCTGCACATATTTGCATCTATTCTTCCTCGCTCTACTCAAAGTGCACAGCCATCTGAATCCATGTGAAGCAGATGGCTGGCTGCACATGAAATAATGCACATTTCTGCAGATTTCTGCTAATACCCAGCAAAACCTTTTGCTGCTAAGTTTAAGGAGTTTACACACAAATACACACAAAATTGAACATCTGTGAATTGTGTGTGGCCAGACTGCATTCTATTTGACCAGAATGAGGAGCATTTTAATCATCTAGAGGAGCCCCGGGTCTTCCATGACACTTCTCCTGTAAGATAATGTGTGCAGAATTTAATAGCCCATGGGAATAAAGGAGACAGACTCACCTCATTTGCAGCTTGGTGTCTGCCAGGAAAAAACAAGAAAATGTAATTATATGCTGCCTCTGTGTCAAGGACTATGTGAATTAGTGCTAGTGGTTAAAAAGGGGGAAGGAAAAGAAGGAGTTCAGATTCCTGAGCTCAGCTTTTGTGTCAAACAGAGAGAAAAGGCAGCAAAGTTGGAATGACAAAGAAGACAGGGGTTCATTTGGAGACCAGTCTCAGTAGCCAGTGGATGGCATGAGAAGCAGAACAGTGGTGGTCTAAGCATGGTCCTGGCATCACATGCGTGCACGAGTGCACAAACACACACACACCAGCTGGCATCATCATCATCATTTTCACAGTATTCCAGGTTTTACCACCTGTTTTTTTTTGAACCAACAGATGTGCTGATTCTGTCCAAGGACCTAGGAATCAGTGAGCTATCATCAGACAAGGTGGCATGTTCCAAACAGTGCTGCTTTTTGTAATTATCTATTGTGATCCTGTCTTTGGCCATTGCATTCAGATATTTTCTCAGTCCATTTGGAATTGCTCCCAGAGCATCTGTCACTACTGGAACCATTGTTATTTTCTTTCCCCAGAGGTGCTGAATTTCAATTTGTAGGTCTTGATATTTTTTGTCTTCTCTTTTCCCTCTCTTTAGGGCTGAATGCATGAGCAAAATGTCCTGTGCTTTCCCTCAGTCTGGCATCATTCTGTACAGGCAATGCAGGCCAATACCCCCGGCTGGAATTGACCAGACTGAATGCTGATCCAGCATTTCCAGACCAACCCCAGCCCAAAAGACCCTTAGCACAGTCTAAAAAGGCCAGTTGTTTGCAGCAGTGTTTCCTGGATATTCCACTGTAGGCAGACTATACAGCTGTGTACCCCTTACCTGCCGCTGCTGCTATGTTCATTCTGAAGGCCTGTCATAGCTGTGATGTTGGAGGAAGGCACCTGGACATGTGAATGTAGCCAGGCACACTGTTTCTGCCCTTATGGGCCTCAACAAGGGCCTTCAGAGGGAACATGATGGTGATAGGTAAAGGGCATGGGGCAGCGGCAGCTCCACAGCATGGCAACAAAAGCCTGGAGAAAAGAGCAAGCCAGAACCATGGGCGAAATACCATGGAGTTGGCCTGTGACATCCTGCCTGTATGTTTGGGCCTTCAGTCTTAAATTCTGCTGCTTCCAGGGACTGCCATACCTATAATCCAAACTTTCTTTTTCTCAACCAAAGTTATATCTGACACATGATGTTCTAATTGTTTGTCAGTTTGAATCTCAAAATCTCATAGGATATTTACAACACCATTTTGGGCATCTTTCTCAGACTTATTCATTTAAGGAACATAAGGAGGATGAGAAGAATGATGCCATCAGCCCTTGGGAGAAGCAAGGAAACATCATCCTCCTTACACTCTGATTGGAACCAATCCAGCTGCTTATTGTTAAGAGGAGCTTGATGGGGATAGGGATGGGGATGGGGGGTCAGACCAGGAAACATTACTTAGTTATGTGTAACTAAGGCTCAGTACACATGGCTGCTCTAGGTGGCTCCTTTTTTGCACCATCATAAGGGCTGTGATGAAGCCCTATGATGCCACTTGTGCTGACAGACATCTGTATGCAGCGCCACAGCTGCGCAGCTGTGGTGCCTGCTTGTGGATGGGCATGTGCACCTGTGACGTCACTAGGGCTGGTCTGGACACCCAGCCCCATCGAGCCCTAATATCGCCACAAGGTGCCTGTCTGTACCGGGCTTAAGTAATGTTTCTTGGCCTGATCCCCATCATCACCCCTGTTGTGCAACAAGGATTTGCAACATAGGTGCTGCTTCTGATTGTCACAGCCTTGCTCACTGCCAGGAGCAGGTGGAAATGCCATCCTCTTTCCTCCTCAATTGGAAACTGAATGGATATTTTTCCCTCAATCCAACTGCTGGCTCTTAAGGTTTGCTGGGGAGGTATTTACATAGTCTTACAGCAAGACTAGATAGTCTGAAGACGTCATCATGCATGGCTTTTAAACCTCCATGAAAGTTGGATAATAGTGGTGTGATGATACTATTTCACAACACTGCCATCAAAACCCCATCAATAAGCTCTCAATAGCCCTGGTATAGCACTAGTACTCAGGTGTGGTAAATTACTCCTGTGGCAGTTCTGGAATTGTGTGATCATATTGTGTCAGTGTCTCCTCCTCTCCCCTGTTCCCCCTCCCCTTCACTATTTCAGAACAGCCATGTTTTTTAATTAACTCTTTTAAATTTTAATGTTTTATTTTGTTAGCATAACTTCAAAATTGCATAAAAAATCAACTACGGTCATTCCAAGTTTCCGCAGGGATCCGTCCCCCCCGGCCCACCGAAAACTGAAACTCACCTATAGTCAAGCCCATTAGCTTGAATGATGGGTTTGCCAGGCACTTGTATGAGCGTGTCACAGGGGCACGCCCATTTTGTCCCCATTTGCTCCCGGGTAGAATGTTGGGTAGGGCAAAGAGACCATGAGGTAGGGTTGATGACAAGGGAAGACGAGAAGAGATGTGTGGGACCAGCCCACAGCCAGTTGTTCTTAATAAAGGGATGTGCAATAAGGGTGTCCCACATCAGATGTAGGCACTTTCCTTCATTAATACAACTCAGCACAAATCCATAATTCTAGGTTACAAATCATAACTACAATATGAATGCTAGCTTCATCATCCTTATTATCACTATCATTAATATTCAGGCATTTCTTTATCACATTCAACCTACCAGGGCACCCCAGGTGAGGCACATCAATAAAATATTCTAAAAATATTAATAAGAACCAAAAACACAATTTAAACAATCCACCACCCTCTTTGAATGTTCTTGCCTCATCTTCTCCGACCTCTTAGCTACTTGTTTTTCTCTTTTCAGGAAGGTGGGTCAGTAGCCAGGAATGGGTTCATCTTTTAAGTACTGTATCAAAATCAAAAGTTTACTTTTTTTTTTATTTGTTTGAGATTTTTGGCAGTCCATAATTCCCTGATAGGTCCCAAGGCAAAAAACTGATCCTTGGACCCACCGGAGTTGCCCACCTCTGAGTAGTGAGTGACACATGCACATGTGTGTTTTAAAGGTGTGTCTTTCCAGGACGATAGCTAAAGGACCATACTAGAGTTGAAGCTGTGATATACATCCAGACACATATAAGGCAAGAAGAAGGAAAGGAAATTGGTTTTAGCAACATTAAGGTGCATGTGTGGTGGCCAGAAGTTGGAAGTAACATGTTAAACTGTAAGTGGTGACACTCTTTTGGCAGTACCACCTGCCTAACACTTTCTCCTGCAATAAAGCAGCTAACAAAGCATGGATATATCCTCCCCCCAAAAAGGACAAGATTCCAGCTATAACCCATTTCATTCCAGTCCTGCAGTATCCTCCCCTCTCAACATAGGGACGGAGTCATGTGGCCCTCCAGATGTTGTGTAGCTGAAGGTCCCAGCAGCCCCAGCCAGACTAGCCTATGTGAGGGATGCTGAGAATTGCAGTCCCACAACATCTGGTAGGGGTTGCATGATCCCCACCCTGCTTCAATCATGCAGGTTGGAGGATTCCTGGGCCTGTACCTCCTCAAAGCCATGTTTGAAGCCTGCCTATCTGCTTCAACTTCCTCACTTGGTGGCACCGTCTAGGTAGGCAATGAAGCATAGTACATGTGACAACCACTTAGAGGCAACTACTACTTATTATCTTGGTTGGGTTCTGGCCTCTTTATTGTCAAGGCTAATTATGGTTTGGGGATTGCTTTCTTGTTCATCTCATGTCATCCATTTCTCTAAGGAGCAAGGGGGCCGCAGGGATGTATATGCTTTCCCAGATTTGGTATCTTCTATTTGCTTGTTTGAGCATTTCAGATCTCTGAAATGGTATGTTGTCTATGAAGGGGTATATAGAAGGGCTCCCTCTGTATAGGTAAATGAAATTTGGGACAGCTGGGACTTACATTTTCCCTGCCACTTTTTCTTTTCTGAGGTGCTTCTGTTTTAAGACCACCAGTCCAAAGGTGTTGTGTAGTTGTTCTGTCTTTTGCTCCTCGCCCTGGAATGGCACCATGTCATTTGTTACGTGTATTTTATGGGGCTTTTGGGAAAAGAGCGGAGGTCATGGCATCGCAAGCCTTGTGTGTGGTGTTTTTAACTTGTAAACTTTAGGCCAATTGGCCTTCCACGTGTGGTTGGATTAAATTGCCCAGCTGTTCTCACCTACAGTCAAACAACATCTAGAAGTAGGGACTGCCTGGGCCCAAACAAGGAATTGTATTGCCCCCAATATTTGAAATATTTAAAAATATTTTAGGGGGACTTGGGGGATTTCCCCCCCCCCTTTCAGCCAACCAGATTCTTGGTTTGGTTCCCCATCTCCCCCAAAGCCCTTAGCCTCCCCAAAAAGTAAAAAAGAGGATAAAAGATGTCAAAAGTTGCCAAATTGGTGGTCAGAAGTGGCCTCATTTGTACCTGAATCGTGCACTTAAGGGTCCGCAGGCCTTCATGTAACCATGGGTTGAGCTTTGCCTCTCTCTATTTTAAAGATAGTCTAACCTTGCTGCTTGAGGAAATTACCTCCCTCTGCATCATATAGCACCTGAAATATCTTCCTATGTCTTTGTCCATGTCAGGACAATTCCCTTACAGTCTGCCCAATGATGCCCATAACGTGCCAGCCAGCATTCTCCAATATTAAACCTCCCCCCTTATTTCTTACCTAAAGAGAGAAGCCTGAACCAATGTGTATGTTCCTCTGCACATTGCAGATGTGCCAAGAAATGGATGAATCCGCTTGCCCAGCAACCACACCTGGGTGAGGGACATGGCAAATGCTCCATGCACACCTAAGGGGAAACCCCGAGCCATCGTGGGCTTGCATCAAAGATGGCATTGCCTATGACACGCAAAGAGGAGCAGGTCAGCCGGATCAGGATGGCATCTACAACTGCACAGCAACAAATGAGTTTGGCTCCAGCACAAAAGTCACTCACCATCCATGTGGAATGTAAGTGGACATTTTGTGTCATTACCTGTGGGGAACACGAAGGGATTGCCCATGTGTTAATCTGAGCAGCATTTTCTGAAAAGTAGCCTGAGTGTGGTCAGATGATGGGACAGCCTGTCTGTGCTGATCTCAGAACAGAACAAATTCCAGAAAGCACAATGTGCTCAGCATCTTGGACAACTACTTACTCAAATGCAGGCGGGGACTAGAGGTTAGATACACACTAGTGCAGAAGGGAAGACATTTTGCTTTTTCAATCTGAACTAAGCTCACAGCAGGACTCCTGACTGGGGCCAGTGCATTCATGTAAGGGGGCTTATACCTTCCCCTGCAAAATTTCCCTTCCTCACCCAATCTTTGCCCAGGTATTTTTAAAAGAAAAGAAAAACAACTCAACTGCCCTCAGAAGAGCTCATACTCTTTTAGCTTCCATGCCAGGTTGTGGTGGTGGGAGATCTAAAGAAAGGTAAGCCATGCCTGGTGAACTTTATCTAATCAGTCCCACCATTTATTTGTTTCCGCAGGAACAGAAACATTTATCGAACCTTATGAACTTGCATACTATGTGTTTGGCACTGCCTGGCCCTGAGATATTTTTCAGTACAAAACCACCTCCATCTCACTGGACTCTGTCCTGTTTGGGGAAATGGTTTCTTAACAGGATGGTCAACAACTTGAGTCGGTTATGGTGTTGGACCACTCTCACCAACCACAGAAGGGTGTACCTCATGACTCACCCACTCTCTGAACTTTTTAAAATGTTTAATTTTTAAAACTCAAAATATTCCTTAGGCTCAAAATGTGAGCACCGTGTGCCATACTTTGCTTGCCCTATCCCCAGTTTTAAGCCCAGGAGAGGCCATTTTAAACCAGAAAATAGAAGTCAGTTTTAAGGGGGATAGTTTGATGTTTAAACCCCATTCTTTTTTAAAGATCAGGGTTGGGGGATATCTTAGAGACTCAAAAATGGCTTTAGGGAACCTACAAAGCCAGAACCTACTTTCCCCATCTCCATCTCAAAGGGACAGCTTCTTTATCTAAAGATAATGCTTCTATGTCTCTCACCTCCTTCTTGTATGAGCAAATGCATTGTAATTATGTGCTTTCAAGACACTCTGTCTTATGGGTGACCCTCATCAGGTTTCCTGGCAAGATTTATTCAGAGGAAGTTTGCCATTGATTCCTCTTGTTGTTCACGGAGTGTGATTTGCCCAAGTGATCTCTATGGCTGGTGGGAATTGACTCTGATCTCTCAGAGTCCTAGTTAACACTCAAACCACTGCATCCTGCTGCCACTTTAATCAGTGAAGTCTCACTGCCATGACACACTATATAAAGATCACAGATAGTCCAAGAGGCTTTGTCCATAAGGTGTATGAGTCTTCTTCCCCAGCCACCACTAAATGTATGGTCCACCTCATTTTTATTGCAGATGGCCTCAGCTATATGAGTCTGGATGTCCTGTAACCAAACATGGATGGAAGTAGCCTACAGAAGCTCAATTGCCAGGCTGATGGCATCCCAGTGCCAGAGGTCTTCTGTGTGAAGATGGCAAAATGTTTGATACCCAAGGGTGCAGAAGTCACACAAAGCCATGCTGGCATCTACCAGTGCAATGCTACCAATGACACGGATCAAGCAGCAAGACAGTCCCCATCAGGTAGAATGTAAGTGCAACTTGCACATGATGTGATGTGGATATCTGGGCTGATATGAATCCCTTTTGCACTGTGGATGTGGGATATATTCACTGGGGGTTGCAAGTTTTTTCTTGACTGCCCAACTCTAGACGAAATGTGAGTTACTTGGGCCTATGTGTTTATACATTTCCATTATAAACTGGTTCTTTCTTTAAAAAAAAATCTTCAGATAACCTGACATGGATGATTCAAGTTGTCCCTTACTGGACCTGGACAGTAGGGGCAGGCAAATGTTCACTTGCTTTGCCTGGGGAACCCGAGCCAACTGTGGAATGCACCAAAGATGGCACCAGTTTACTCCGGGATTCTCCAGATTGTCACCAGAGAATATGCAGGCACTTACCTCTGCACAGCCACAAACAAGCACGGCTCTAGCTCCAGGGCTGTGAACATCCAGGTAGAATGTAAGTAAAGCTCTATATCCCAACTGAGTAGCCATATTGGGGCAGTTATTTTGACTGGCTTTTCATGCTGCTGATCCAAAATACTGATGGCATTGTGTGTTGTGCTTCCATGAGTATCCCGAAGTGCTTCTTAATTTAGATAATTTTTTTAAAAAAAACTTGTTGCAAACACATCTTATGATTTAGATACTGTTCCTCTCTTCCTCCCACTTTTTCTCCTTCTCAAGGTTTGTTGTCACATTGTCCATATTGCTCTTGACCAGAAGGTAATGCTGCCCGTACCTCATTCAGAACTTAATCAGTGGGTAGATTTAATGTAGAATGTAGAATGTATAGCTAGTAACTAGCACAGTGGGTTTTAAATTTTCTAACAGTAGGAAACATTCACTCTTGTCATGTGTGGCATGTTGAACCTCACTGTTGCGTTGCTCAGTCAAGAGTACACACTGTTCTCAGCCTTTGGTTCTTCATATGTTTAGACTTCACCTCCCAGAACCCTCAATAACATCGTAGATGTCGGAGTGCTGTGATTGTAGTCCAACTCATTTGGAGAGCTAAAAGTTGTGAATGCACACCCTAGAACATGCATCCAAACCTCCTATATTACATGTTCCAATGAAGGGCAAATTGCACTTTGATCTTCACAGTGAGGAATACCTGATACATTTCCACCTCAGCAGCATGGGTAGAAAATCTCATGTCACCCTTTCTTTTGATGTTTCAGATAAGCCAGAAATGGATGAATCCAGCTGTCCAAGCAACTGGACCTTGGTGGAAGGAGCATTGCCTACTTTTACCTGTACAGCTGAGGGAGTTCCACCTCCAGAGGTTGTATGTACTAAAGATGGCTTATCCTACCATCTTACTCAAGGGCAAGGGATCCCTCCCTACGGTGGAATCTTCTGGTGCAACGCTACCAACCGACATGGAACTGTGACTAAGACTGTCACGGTTGCAGTTGAAAGTGAGTGTTGATTAAAATCTGGAGCAACAACACCCTGAATCTATCAACCCCTCATTCTAAATTGGTTGAAAGAATCATCATAAGCCTTTCACTGGTTAATCCAAGTGATGGTCCATGTTTTATTGCTTGTGCCCTTTCTTGTCAGGTGAGAGAGGAAGAGTATTGTTGCTGTTGTGTTGTGCCTTCAAGTCATCTCTGGTTTATGATAACACTCTCATTGGGTTTTCTTGGAAAGATTTATGCAGAGAAGATTTGTAATTCTATTCCTTTTAGGCTGAGAGAGGGTAGCTTGTCTAAGGCCACGCAAACAGTTTCCATGATTGAGCGGTGTTTCAGACTCTGGTTTCCTAAAATCCTAGTCCAACAGTCAAATTGTGAGCCCACACTAGCTCTTGAGAATATTGTATTCTGACAGACTTTTTTTCACATTTTAAGGCCCTTTGTTGTGGAAGGAGTGGAATTTTTTACTGAATGCTTTCCCCTCAAAGGTTGTGATTAACATTTCCCCCAATATTCTGATTCCAAATCTCTTTGTATCTCAGCAGTGTAGTTTCTAGTTGTCCAGAGGTGGTAGCCACCAGAACTGGACCCTCTCCCTTCAGAGTTTTTGTCACTGATAGACCTCCTGCACAACTGGAAGCTTTTGCAGGATGAGTAGTGGCAAACCCATGAGTGGATTCACTGTCTTTATGGTAGAGAACCCACCAGCTTCCCCTGGAGTTGTCTCTCAACCTAAGAGGGGCAGGCAAAAGTCAAGATGGCTTGTGCCAACTCCTGACCAGCAGAAATGAATGCTGCCAAACTGATATTAGTCCTAGAATGTATCCTAAATAGAAAGTTAAACTGGGAAAAAATACTGCCTCCCTCCCCCCAAGTTGGCCAGGTGAAGTTTATTTAGGCTAACAGCACAAAATCTGTACAAAATATGTTATGAGACCAAGGTCACAATCCCACAGGCCCTGCCTGCATGGGTCAAATAAAATGTTCTCCCCCTATTTCCAAGGTGAGTAGTCCTGAAGAGCCCAATCTCCAGTTTTGGTGCAAACTGTCTGGATGATGTCTGACCAGTTCACCAGAAGAACCAGAAGATCTGCTGCGATGCTAGGCAGCTGCTTACGATATGTCCTGCTGTGCCACCCACTGCCACCGCTGCTGCCACACATCTCTTGCTCTGAGGTCAGAACAAGGTACACAGTTATGTGATTGATTCTGGATGCTTGTTCTGACCAATGAGTGAGTGACTTGTTCCAGCAGTGGGGACAGTGGGTGTCACAGTGGGGCATGTGTGTGATCAGCCACTTGCTGTCACAACAAAGTGTCCAAAGTAGCAGAGAGGCATTGCAGCAACTGGCTGCCCTCAGAGAATTCTGAACCATTCAAGCACCACCTTTGCCCAGCACAGTGTTAAGAATTCTGTTTATGCGTTTCCCCCACTCCCCAACTTCAGGACTCATGGTTTTGCTGTGGCAGCCCTTGAATGGTCATTCTTTTGGTTGGTGGGGAAATTGGAGAGGGCATATTGCTATGTCCCACATCCAGAAAATAGTCCTAAAAACATTTTGTACTAAGATCTTCTGAGTTCCTATGTGGATGGTGTCATCAAGCTACAATGGGCTATGTGGCATAACCAGATGCCTCTTTGACCTCCCCACACTCTCCATCCGCTACAGAATGGCCATTCGGGGGACATGTCACAGCAAAAGCAATAAATCCTGGTGGGGCTCTGGTCACTGTAGAGGGTGGATGAGTACGTAATCGCTTCTGCACACGCCACCGACAAAGAAAAAGGGGCGGGAAAGAAAAGAGATGGATTTGTAGGTATATTGGTGGTTTACACTTTTGCTGATCACTACGGAAATGCTGGGGTTTTTTGTGTTTCTGCTGTGTTAGTCATAGCGGTGAATGAAGCATAGGCCTCTTCCTAAATCAGGCTTTATGATGCTAGTAAGTAATTTTCTTCCTTCTATAGTTGATCACATAGACATCTTCTCTTATTGCCAAGACAGGCTTTGGTCTGGTTTTCCGTTTTGGATTTGGGTATTTGGGGCTCTGCTTCCAATCTCAATCCCTAACGATTAAAAGCTTGATGTATTTCATTTTTTGTTTGTTTGTTTGTTTTTTTTTTAAAATGTTTTTTTTCAAATCAAAATTAAAGCACTCCCTAACCACCATCGTCTTGTTTGAGAATTAAAGGTTTCCTTGAAACATGTGGTTTTGGCTGCTTTTGGAAGCTCAGGTTCTTGTGTCTACATGGGCTATTTTAAACTGGTTTTGTTGCATTGCCTCCCCACCCCATCGCTCTTGACAACCACATGGTTTAATCTTGATTTGCTGCAGGCCGTTTTCACGGGGGGGGAAGACCGTTCCACATCAAACCTGGACCATCCTTTCCCTTTAACCCTGCTTTTTTCTTTTTTTAAACATTTGCCTTTACTCTGGATCTTCCAGCTGGAAAATTCCAGCTCACTTTGGGAGTGATGTCTGGACAACTATTACACAGCACAGCATAGCTGTGCTACCCAACATCTAGTTCTGTGATCTTGTGTGTTGTTTGCTCTGAAGCTACAAGGATCCCAGTCATTTGGGTTTAACCTCATTTTTCACCCTCAGATGGAGAGTACTCCTGCCAGTTTAGTTGGGGGGCAGGGCGGCAATCACAGCCGGTGCATGTGTAGACATCCTGCAACATCTTCCAGGAGGCTCGCGGGTTAATGGGGGGAGTTGGCGTGTGCTCTTTCGGGTTGGAATACTCTGTAGCAGGGTTTATTACGTTCTGGCCAGTGTAGACCCACCCCCAGTTCAGGATGGGGAAAACAGCTTTTGGACTCCTCCTGGGAGCATGTTGGAAGTAACTGTATTTCAATCAATGTGTTTTTCAGCCAAACCCAAGATGGACACTCCACACTGTCCAAGCAACCAGACATGGCATAGAGGGGACTCTGCAGTCACTGACCTGTGAAGCCAATGGGATTCCCACCCATGGTGTGTGCACCAACAAGGAGCCATGGAGGAGTTTTACAGTGTACGGAACATCAGCGGGATGGAATGACTCTGGCATCTCTCAGTGCAAGGCCAGTTAATTGGGCCATGGGAGCTGAGAGGGGGATGGGTGTATGTGCACAGTGGGATGTGAGTCACAACAGTTCACATAGCCCCCTTTACCGGAAGCCCACTGACGTTTGTGCCTGTGCTGGGTGGGGAAGTGGCCTCTCTCTCTATATCATCCCCGATTTTCACTTAGCACCTTCTCATTGTATTCTTGGACTACTCTTTATTGATTGTATGAGGGGAAGATATGAAGGAGGGCAAGGCCTCTCAAACATGTGATGTTCCCCCAATTACACTTTTTCTCTCCTATTTGAAATTGTGTGTGTGATGCACGGTGATGAAAGGGGAGAAGCACGTTACAAATTACTTGGGGGCCAGTTATTGGGGGTAAAGGTCCCGATGGCCTCATTGTCACGCATCATTTTTGTCTTCCTCTGTAATATCATTATTACTCAATTTGCTGTTTTTGCCAATTAAATTGGGGTACATTATGCTGCCCAACTTAACATAATATGGGCTTCATCGGGATGAGCTTAAGGGGATGTAACCTTTACATTTTTAAAGAGATCATAGGGGAAGTTGTTATACAAATGGCTCAAAAACCACTCATTTTCCCTGTGCCACCCCCTATATTACAAACTTAAGGAGCTCCTGAAAGTGCTGATTATTTTTTCTAACAATTTCCATTTGTACAATTACAAAAGGCCTTTAAAGAGTTAGGCTGACTATGATGGAGGATACTGCCTATTTACGAGATGGGAAGGCACAGGGGTTCATTCTCAAAAACAATGCTCTTGTGTTTGTAACTGTCCTGAACTAGAGGACCTTTTCATTACATACTATTTTGTCCTTTATACAATCAGCCAGGGCACAATCTGTGAAATCCCTAGTTGCGTGTTGGTCTATTGTAAGCCCCAGGACATGGCTTGTTCTCTCCTAGTGGGTTAAAGATAAATTTGTCACTTGGCAACTTGCTTTGGTTGCCCTGTTGCTTGCAAAAAAGATCAGGGCAAGGAAACACCTAGCGAGAGATACTATAACCTGTTAAAGGGGGATACGTACATGTTGTGTGTTTATTTTTTATCTCTGGGTTCATTCTTAATGTTAAATTTTGCAAACTTGTCTTTCGATTATGTAGGTATTTTTAACCGGTTTATGGCTTGAGATTATTATTGAGCTTATATATTTGTTGTTATTCTTGACATTAGTTTGATTCAAGGGCCTCATTGGGACTGACTGACTGGACTGACTTTAAAAATTGCTTTCGACTCCATTGTTAAAACGTGAATTTCAAATAAAAATAACTGTAACACAGTCAGCTGGGGAGGCCCTCCTCTGACAAAAACTCCCAGGGCCTGAACCTCTGCAGAGGATCAGCCACAATAAAACAGGGCACTTTTTATGTGAGGTTTTGCAGAGGTTTTATAGTTCTCTTTCCTCTACCAAAAAAGAACTACCTGTAGATCTCTTTGCGTGCTCCTCTGTGTCTTCCTTTTGGGGGGCAATTTTGTCAGGTGCCCTTACGTTGGCCTTCAACTGTGTGGCAACCCGATTGATTGTGGACTTCCAGACCACATAGTCCGTAGGCCTGTTCGATCTTGCAACTCCAAGATTGGCTTCCTTGATTGAGTCCATCCACCTGTAATGTTTTTCCTACTGCCTCCCACTTTACCACAC
The DNA here is from genome assembly GCF_019175285.1 of Sceloporus undulatus. Taxonomy (NCBI): domain Eukaryota; kingdom Metazoa; phylum Chordata; class Lepidosauria; order Squamata; family Phrynosomatidae; genus Sceloporus; species Sceloporus undulatus. Next base: position 193,008,414 of record NC_056523.1, read on the forward strand.
ATATAATCTTTTCCAATTGAATTCACCACCTTTCATGATTGTCCAAGTGCAAGACCTCAGTCCATTATTCTAGGTGAATGCCAGGGTTGATTGCGTATCTAGGTCCATTTATTGGCCATTCAGCGTTCCCACCCCTCTGTAGAGTCCTCCTCTGGCACCCCACTTTCAAATGGGTTTTATTCCAATTGCCATCCTTCAAATGTGCTTGGTACTCACCTTGGAATTATGTTGTGGCACAGCAACTTTGGGTTCTCTCTAGCGCATGTCTTTGGTGGTAGAGCTGAAATCATGGGAAACATACAAGAGAAAGGAGAATTATTTGTACAATCGTGATTGATATATAAAGGAAGGCATTATTTTTTTGGTTATGGGTTCACTTCATGGGACTCAGTCCAGGCAGCATTTAGGGTGAGGGAGCCATTGTCATCTGTGATTCTTGCCCTTCCCTCTGTGTTCTAATAAGGAAGGGTATTGTGGGATTTTCAGATGATAAGTAGATGAAACCCATTTCATTTATGCCCTTTCCAGATTAGACCAGATAGACCATTAGGTTGTAATCAGTCCAGACACTTACTGATATGGCTGGTAACTATAAACCTCAGCTTGCTATCAGCTGTCACGTTTTTATTCCACAAAATGGAGCGGCACTGAAGCGCCAAGAAGGCGCATTGTATTGTGAAGACCATGACATTCAGGGCTTTCTCTGCCTGTGATGCACAGTGTGGAAACCCTTCCTTTTAGATGCCATTAGTGCCCACTGCGTGTCTTCTGATGCCCACTACTAAAGCCTTGTGATTTTTGCTAGCGGTTTTGAAGCCTACCTCGATTCTACTCAATTGCAACCTTGTTGCGTTTTTTTCAATTGTTTAATGGTGTTTGAACTGTTACTTTTAATTTGTTAAAATGTTTCACTGGTTTTAGACTACCTTAAAATTCTCTTACTATTTTTAATTATTGTTTCTAATTGATTTTAATTGTTTACATTCACGCTAAGATTTCTTGACTATAGAGTGGAGACAAATATTTTCCTAGAACGCCTGTGTGGGAGGGACTCAAGGCCATGTTCGTCTAACCCCTTCCTCTTCCGGAATATAGAACTAACAAGTGGATGGCCCATTCCAATTTCTTTCAAGGAGACCTGCCGTCTCCAAGGCCAGTCCTTGCTAATAAAATAAAATAAAACAAATAAATCAGAGGGAAAAGGGAGGAGAGGACCCTTCTCTTGGATTTGGCTGCGTGACTGAAGCCCCCTTTCTCTTCTTTTCCTTCCAGCCAGGCCTTGCATCTCCATTTCTGGCTGTCAATGCTTCATTGCCCTTCAGAGGGGTGAGGTGGAAATCACATTCACCTGCTGCCCGTGTGGTACCCCAGCTGCCGCTTTGCCTGGCCGGGTCCCTTCAGCCCCCAACTCAACTTGTTGGCAACCACAGCACATGTGACTGTTGGTTGGGCACATGGACAGGAACGTGGTGTTGTATGTGTGATAGCTTTAGCAACAAACATGGACAGCAGCCAGCCAGGTGGAAATCCATGTGGGGTAGGCCCGCTTATTAGGCCCCAGGAGGAAGAAGTTTTTTTTTTTGAAATTATAGAGTTTATCCCCCCGTGCGATTTTTGTTTTTGGCCCTCTTTCTGAGTTTTTCTTTGGGCATTTTTCCTGCTATCGCGCATGTTAGCATCCCAACGTTGCGCTAATAACGTGAAGCGCGTGTTCTTCCAGACGGCCATTCATTTCTATGGGAGCCCCTTGCGCACGCTTCCTGTTGTTTTTTTTAAGCGGGCATTCCTCCCCTCTTTGGGCCTTTGCGGGCAAATGTGGAAGCCATGCCATGGTCTCCCATTTTCTTTGAGGAAATGTTTTGCGAAATGTTTGGTGTTGGTAGGCAGCCAGCGCACACAACGCTAAAGTCCGATTGCACAGTTCCCATGATGGCTGGGCTGCTTTTTGCCCCTTCCTTCCCCGTGGGCCTTCCTTTTCCAGGCCCCCGCTGGGAGGGGGGGCGGTGGCTCTGTCTTGCTGAACCACCTAGCGAGGCTCCCATTCCTCTGTACTGGTGACAACCTAGGAGGGCTGCACTTGTAAAGGGTCCCCTAGGGGTCATCCATCCCAGCCCCATCTTCTGTCCCTGCATGGCACCTAGGCGGCTGCAAATGGCACGGGGTCCCTAGGAGTCATCGATCCCAGCCTATTTCCTTGTCCTGCATGGACATCTAGGAGGGCCTACAAAGGAAAGGGGTGCAGTGACCCTCTTTTGGGGACAAACGGTGATGGGCACTAGGAGCAGAGGGGCGGCTTGACCTCCAGCTGAGGATGTGTTACTTTGGGTCTTTCTACAGAAGCCTCAGTAACTGGAGCACGTGCAGTTAGCATTTAGGAAAACCAGCCAGTAATATGCAGTATTGAGGTAAAAGGGCCAACTCGTGTGGATCTTAGTGGCAGACTCAAAGCCTCCTGAGGACCTAAGTGACTGTTTGCTACACACTCCTGGCCATTCCTGCTTAGTGGGAGTAAGGGACCAACGAACCATCTGTTAAAAATATTGTAGCCAGACGCAAAATGTTCCTCCGCTGTGGGGAGTAGTGTGGTCCTGCTTGGGTTGTCACCCGGGTGTGGAGGTGTGGGTGGGCTCTGTGGGGGCATGGCCCAAAAGGGGACTCCCCCCACATTGCTACCATGGCGCTCTTAGAATGTACCATGGCAGCCAAGTGGGGGGCTGCTCAGCGCGGTCTCAGCAGTTGTTTATCTATCTGATATGCAAAGAGATATCGAAGCGGCCCCATTTTTTAAAACAGGCCCATTTTTTTTTGGAGGCAGGGGATGATTTTCAAAAAGGAACAGACTTCCCTCATGCTAAATGAAATTACCCAGAGGGTGTTGGCACTGGTTTGCATTTCGTTTTAAATTTTTCATCGGTTTATGAAGCTTTCCCAGTTCTTATGTACACATTCATTTCTTAGTCAGACAGCAGGCTACTGATACTTCTGTCTTCTGCTTCTTCACTTGCAGATCACTGGCTGTTATATTATTGTTGTCATACGCAATTGCTGGTGCCACCATCGTTGGTCTTGGGGAATTGCCGGCCTGTTCGCGTTCATTACTACCTGCAAGTCCACCGCGTGTAAAAAAGCGAGGTTACATGTTGCGTTGCGCAGAGAACTCAACCGGGCTACTTGTTCTAACCGGTGAAGACCTTGTGATGATGTGTATCTATGTATCCAGCTCCCCAGGACTGAACAAACCCTCGGCCTTGCTGGCCCAGGGACGACGAGAGGGAGCCCCCCACATCTTTTTTGAGGGACAACCCTCCTGCTACAGGACATCATTTCTACCTCTGAAGATGGCGGTATCGGCCCTTTTTGTTGAAACCAAACGTTTCTTCATTTTGCTGTGGAATTATTAGCAGCCCAATTGATAGACACAAAGTGAGGATTCTGCGGATGGAGGGGCAAACTTTAACTGCTACAGCTTTGAGTTACTAGCCAGACTTGTACACCAACTGCTCAGGAAGAGTCTAAACACTATCCCTCTTTCATCCAAGCCTCCCTTTTTTGCTTCTTTCAGCTGGATGTGGAACTGGCACTGTTTGTCTCTCAAAAACGTTCAATCTTACTGTATTTTGATAAAGGTTCTGTTTGTGCCTTTTACTGCCCACTTACACCTCTCAGCCTACACACGACTTCCACTCGGGAAAGTCCCAGTTGATTGGGCCTTTCCAAAATGGGGGGAACATCAGGTTTGGACCACAGGTTCTCTAGGTATAAGATTTCTCCCTTTCTATGGACGAGACGAAGCATTGCTATTTGGGAGAAAATAAAAGAGGCAAACAGGAACTTGAAGAGATGCTGATAATGGAGTTGTGAACTAATGTTCGCAGATGAGTAACTCTGGGGAATATGTCAACTGGATTAGTACCCATGAGATATGTCTTGATTTGGATTTATGTAACTTTGTTCCATTTTGGTTTTCACCCGTGATGCTAACTGATTTACACTGACCAAATCAACCCCCGGCTCTAAATTAAGTTTCTGTACCGTGGCGAAACCAAGCCACACCAGAGGAATCTGTATTAATTAGAGGCTTTTCTAATTTGATGTTGATCAGTTTGCCTGTGAGGTCCACAAGCAAGTTGTGCCCCCATATGTGTCCCCCCCATTACCTAAGCCATGTACAGGAGCACTTGTGCCTTTTATTGAATGTCGCCAAACAGTTCTCTTCTTAAAGGTTAGTTAGCATGAGTTTTACAACCCCCACAGATTTCAACCGCGTCATAATTCTAGGGCTTTGGGAACCACGGAAACCCCTCGCGTAAGGCAAAGCCCTGAATGGAAGCAGCGGCAGGTTAGCAGGATTGCTTCTCAGGCCATCCATGTGCATAGCAAGCTTCTTGAAACGGTCGATTTCACTCCACTGCACTTGTGTGGACGGTTTCTTGAACACTCTGAGCTGCTTTCACGATCCACTCCCACAGATCATGGGCAGAAATGTTTGTTCATGCCCTACACTGATTAATGTTTTTGTCTATGTATGTACTGAGTTAATTGCTTTCCTTATCGACCCCTCCAGCCACCTTAACAGCCAGCACTCCAGATTGCAAAGGGGAATGAAGTTTTCCAGTCTCCTCTCTCGACAAACCTGACAACAAAACTGCAACAAGTGCCAGTGAGAGGATGGTCCTGGCTTCCTGGATTTGTACCCTTCTGCTTTTCTGGTGGAAGGAGCTGGAAACATCCTCCTCCTTCTGGACCGCATCGGTTGCAAAGCTTTCCTTCGCCCAGGTTTTTGCTGTTTTTTTAAAGCAGGGCATGCGGGCATGTATATATATTTTCACAAGACTATTGTTCGGTCTTACAGATTACAGAGCGTACAGATCATAACTCTCGCTCAACAAATCCATCAACTGCTTCAATCGGGACCGGAATGCCAGTCTTGTTAATGTATTTTCTTTATCCTCATTGATGAGGCAGGGTTTCTTAACACTTGATTGCTTAAGGCGCATTAGGGAGAAATGGTCAGCCGCCCAGGCTTTCCACCACTATCCAGAATTAAAAGGACCAGGGGCCTTTTTCACAATCAACAGGGATGGCGGCAATCTTCCCCCCCCCAAAAAAAATATTTTTGTTTCAAATAGTTCGTTTCAAAACCTTGTATGTTCCTTTCGTTGAATTTTGTGCCAAAAGCAACACCAGATTTTCCCCTCAAACAAGCATTGCGTGCAACAATAATCTTGAAATGTTTAACAATGAACAAGATGCAGAAACTCTTGCAGTCTTTGCCCAGCAAGGAGGTGAAAGTTTGTCTTTTCTTAATTCCAGTTTGCACCTTGTTTTGTATGGCTCTACTTTTGTATCTCTCCCTTTAGTACTTTTAAAAGAGTACTCGACAAATGCATTAAAGGCTTTAAAATCTCCATGGTGGTCTTCGCCATGATAATCAGAATGAATCATAAGGCGCGAGGTTATACCCTTGCTTGAATATAAAGACTATTGGAGGCCCTGGCTCGTTTCTGTGGAGTGGGGCGGGAAGGAGCAGAGCAGGACAGGGATACAACCAGATTGGGGGGGGAGGAGACATGTGAGAAATTCCTTGCCTCAGGTTTCCCCCTGATTTGCCCACTCCTTCACCTCTCGTATGAGAGGAGAAGTGGACCAGCAGCATTTTATTTAGCAACCCATGGGGGGTGGTACTCATAGGGCAACCAACATGTCAAACCCCGCCCCCAAATAAAATCCCCCCAAAAATATACATATTTTGGTTCCCCAGAGTAAGTGTGCACAAAAAATGTCTACATTTTCTTAACAGCCATAGAAACACAAACTTATTCACTGGATGTTCGCCAAATAACTGTTTGCCTGTGCACATCTGGAAAAATGGTTGATTAAATTATGCATTATATAATAAAGGAGGAAAAGATGGTTTTTTATCTGGCTAAAAAAAAAGAATAAAGGGGCCTCTATCAGTTTGAAAATCTGTTCTTTTATTTTGGGGGAAGATGCAAGTTTAGTGCCGGCTTTTGTCTGCGAACTCAGTTTAATTAAACCGTTGTGATTTTAAAAAAGGAAAGGGAGTGGGACATGAGTGCCAAGGGTCCTTCCTAGTGTGGCTTCCAAGGGCCCCCTTGCGGCATGGGCTGAGCACTCTGGAGCCCATCATCCACAGGACGGCTCCTTCTCCTCCTGCTGCCTTTGCTCTTCTGGAGAGGGGGCTCCCTCAAGCGGGGAGGGCCGTGTCAAGACCGGAGGGGCAGGAGGCGTGAAAGGACCAAGGGAGGGAGGCGCCGGGCCTCGTCCGTCAGGCCAAGACCCAAAGGGGGGGAAAATATTCCTTAGCAGCAAGGGCCGCACGGCAGGGAAGAGAAAGGGTCCGGGAGAACAGCGGGCGCCCACCCGCAGGCATTTCCAAATACAGGTATCATCCATAACACAACAACATTCCATTCAAGTCAAAACCCCATTGACATACAGGAAGAGCCTCATAAGGCATGTCCACTTTTCCTTGGCCGCACAGAGGCCCCTCTCCCTTGGGACGTCACTCGAGGTCAGAGTGAGGGACCTTGCCCTGGGCCTCAGGCCTCCCTCCGGCCCTGCCTCCCCCCGCTCCCCCTTCCCTGCCACTCCAGACCCCTCCGCCCTCGGGCCCTTTTTACCCAGGCCCCCAGCCCTTGCCCTCCATGCCCTCACAGCCTCCCTCCAGGGGCACTCTGGCGGACCCAGGGGAGTATTTTTTTTTTGGGGCTATCCTCCCTTCCCATTGGGGTCCAAAATTTGGCATGGCCCCACCCTCAACCACGCCCACTAGTCCTCTGAGGCTTCAAGCTGTCTCTTTGTTCTCAGTTTCCATGGGCCACTGGCGAGGAAGGCGGGAGGCATCAGGGCCTTGAGAGGAAGGAAAAACAGCGCCCACCACCTGGGCTGGTGCACAGAACTTTGCTCCAACAAAGGACCGGGCTGAAAAGAAATTAGGAAAAAATTAACAGAAACGAAAATTAGAGAAATTAACATTTCCCTCATTGGTCTCCCCCACCTGTCCCAACATATGCATGGCCCACGCCTTGGCCCTTCCCACCGCTCTCTGCCCCTCTCTTTTGCCGTCGGGTCTCTGTCTCTGGGAGGGAGGCGGGGCCTCAGCCTTGAGTCTGGAAAGAGGGAAGCACCGCCACCTGGAGGCAGGGAGGCTCTGCGCAGGAGAATGGCAGCTTCATGTGTATCTCTCTCTCTCTCTCTCTCTATATATATATATATATATAGATAAATGCATGTCAATCATCTGTGTATCATCTGTAATGTAAACAGCACCCCGGCTTGGGAACTATATATATATATATATATATATATATATATATATATAATTGATGGATTTGATTCATTGGTTTTGCAACTACTTGTCTCACTATGAGCTGTTGTCAGATTGCCTGGGTAATTGAAAGTACTGTAATTGCAAAACCAATTAATTGAATCTTCTATCAATTTATATGTGTGTGTGTGTGTGTGTGTGTGTGTGTGTGTATATAGTGTTCCTGAGCCAGGCTTCCCAGGTTGCCGCTTACATCCCCGATGGCACACAGATGGTTGACATGCATTTTGAAGCAGCTCAAACTGTTGGAGATGACAACCGTGCAAAAAAGAAGTGATTAAATTGAATTGAATTGAATCCAGAGAAAACGGAGGTACTTGTGATAGGTTCCCCTGGTCCAGGAATGGCAGTGGTTCCACCTGTCCTGAACGGGGTCACGCTCCCTGTGAAGGACTCAGTGCGCAGTCTGGGGGTGCTTCTTGACTCGTCGCTTCACCTGACTGCTCAGGTGAATGCGACAGTCAGGAGCACCTGTTATCAGCTTCGGCTTATTCGCCAGCTGCGCCCATACCTGGCCCAGAGGGACCTTGAAACGGTAGTACACGCTCTGGTAACCTCGAGATTGGATTTCTGCAATGCACTCTACATGGGGCAACCCTTATACCAAACCCGGAAGCTACAAATGGTACAGAATATGGCAGCCAGGCTGGTCCCTGGAACTTCCAGGGCCAGCCATATTACACCGGTGCTTAAAGATCTGCATTGGCTGCCTATTCGCTTCCGGGCACAATATAAGGTGTTGGTGATGACCTATAAAGCCCTAAATGGCTTGGGCCCAGGATACCTGAAGGACCGCCTCTCCCCGTACATTCCGTCCCGCACCCTCAGAACATCTGGGCAGCAATTACTTAGGGTGCCAGGGGCTAGGTTGACCTCCACCGCGAGGAAGACATTTTCCATCGCTGCCCTGGCCCTTTGGAACACGCTGCCCACAGAGCTCCGCTCGGCCACCTCCCTGGCCCAATTTAGAAAGGACCTAAAAACCTTTCTGTTTAAGATCGCATTCCCCCAATCACAGTCCTAGTAGGCCTCCCCTCCTTCGTACTCTGCAAGAGGATTGGCTAATGGGGGCTTTTGTCTTGTTTTTATATTGACTGTGCTAATGTTTATGTTTTAAATTGTTATCTGTTTTGTCTTATGATGTAAACCGCCCTGATCTCAGGAAGGGCGGTATACAAATAAAAGTTTTATTTATTATTATTATTATTAAAAGGGGAGAATGACAAGCTCCCCTTTCATGGTGGGAATGATGGGAGGACCGGGTCCGAATGTGGATTGCAAACCAGTTTAAACATAAATGGGAATAAGCCTCTCTTTTTTCTTTTCTTTTTTCTCTTTTAAGTTGCTTAGTCTCACACTATACACAACAGAAAGGTAGAAGTTGAGTTAAATTTAGATAGAGACTTAATATAAACTGGACAGTAGCAAAGTGCAATTTATGAAGTTAGAATAATAATAAGTAGATAATTAATGGGAAACAAGTTAGTCTAGTAAGATATTTTGGAAATCCAGAGATCAGGTGTTAAAAAAACTGTCCAATGTGGGGAAGGAAGTTTAGTGCGAGTGGAAGATGAATGGAAGGGTTTGAAAGAAGGAAGATGAATGGATTTAATTGTATGTGATAGGAGGGAGGGATGGGGCAAGTTAAGGATAGTAAGAATGCAAGGATAAGAATAAAAGAAGAATGAAGAAGGATCAGTGAAGAGAAAAACAACATTGGAAGACTGGAGCAGATATGAAGAAAACCAACTAAAGGACTTCAATCTCTTCGAGAGAAAGAACTGTTCAGACCATATACTGGAAAAGGGAAAACACACACACAAAACATTATACCTTGCATAGAATGGAAGCTATTGTATGTTATTGTATGTTTGTACCTGTGTCTGTTTTTTTTTAATAAATTAATTAAAATTTTAAAAAATGAACCATAAAGAAAGGATGGGTTTTTATCTGCTAAAGAAAAAAATCTGCCCCAAACCAGCTTGGATTTAGAGGTGAGAAAAGGAAGGAGTCGGTAGAATTGGGCCTGACAGATGCACTCCTCCCTGGACTAGCGAGAACTTGGTCTTCTCCAGGAAGGGGACTTCGGATGTTGACATCATTATTACAAATGTGACATCCATGCAGGAAAAAACAGCGGCAGCACCAAGATGATCTCATGATGAGGCAGCAAATATGCCTGGCTTCCCTCCCTCAAAGCAATAGCCAGCCAACTACGTTTAGCTCATAAATGTTGTAGGATCAGAGGCAGCTTCACACCTGAAAAGAGATCCTCTTTGGCAAGGAGATGGCAGTCTAACACTAGCAAAGAAATATATATATATATATATATATAGAGAGAGAGAGAGAGAGAGAGAGAGAGAGAGCAATAAGCAGCCAAGCCAAGCGGGTGGTAATGTCTACCCTCCTGGTTTGGATGCTGAAGGATGACCCAGAAAATGAAAAGACTCTGAGACTCAGCCTCAGTTTACCCCTCTTCGTTCTGCATAGAGCCTGCCCTTCATCACACCCTGGATTTAACACAGAGGCCTTAAGGTTCTTCTTTGTCTCTCTCTGCAAGGACAAAGTCTCTTTGTGCACCCTTTGCTTTCTCATTGTATTTTGGGAGGCACACAAAGAACATGTCTGTTCTTATCTCTGTTGTATAACTTCTCACAGACACCCCTGAAACCTCATCTGCAAGTCATATTTTACAGACTTCAGTTCATGGTGTCTTTGTGAAGACCTTCCTGTTCATTTGACCATGGCCCTATCCTTGAGCCACAGGAGTAAGTTGGCAACCGTTCATAGAAAGCCAAGGAGATGGTTCCTGATGCATTAAACACTGAATGATATGGGACTGATTTAAGGCAGAAAGGAAGAACCTGTCATCTTCTACACTACTGTTTTGTTTACTCCTTCTGGAGCTTTATTAATGACATGTTTTCATGTCCTCAAAAAGAGCCTTTAGAGATAAAATCTTTGTCCAATCAAAGATAAGGAGAGGTCAAGGATCACAGGATTCCCCTTCCTAGCAAGTGAATACCTACTCTTTTGTGAAGCTGCCACTCATCCCATAAGCTAACAGGGAGCTCTTTCGTACCTGATGACTGCAGATGTACCCATTGTTGGTGCATGAAAAGATGCGTTGTGTCCACCACAACTACCTACAGAGCTGAACCACGTCGACAGGATGCCAGGGAGAAGGGATCTGAAGAGATGTCTGCAAAGGTATCCAGGCCAAGAAGGAGAATATTCCTTCACACGGCAAACGACCTTGAGCTCCCGGCTTGAGGAATAACGACAAGAGCACTTCAAGCCTTCACTCTAAACGAGGCCTTTAATAAATAAGTTACTTTAATAAATAAGTTACTTTGCCAACCAAACAACCATAACAACAAAAACAGAGAGGTAGTTACTCTAACACCGTCATAACTGGCACTCTCTCTCTCAGAAGAACTGACAGCATCAGCATTCCACAATGCAAGTGTCAACTGTCACTGGAACTGTAACAGGTTCCACTACAGCTCTATCTTGTGGTCACATACATGTCATTTCCTAACAAAATCAGGCTGAGGAAGGAGCATTTTTTGATTTTTTGGGTGACATAGACTGTGTGTGCGCTTGTGTTACTTTCATTTCCTCTTGCTCCTGGAACTTAAGAGCCATTATTATTATTATTATTATTATTATTATTATTATTATTATTATAGCGTTATATGTGGATGCTACAATCAGAATGTCTGTGCTACATTTCCCTTTTGTTTCCAGTTTTATTTCCATGGGTCTTCTTTAGTTGGAACTGACAGGTCACTCTCTCTCAGCCTCAGTGGAAGGCAATGGCAAACCTCCTCTGAAGAGAACGTCAGCAGGACGAAGGGTCAATTCAGGGCAGGTCAGAAGGAGGGCGCGAACGGAGCTTGCACCGGGCACCTCCCCCCTATATATATATATATATATATATATATTATTTTTGGCAAAAAATGTGCATGATTTTGGCTAGATATAAAGATAGAACGTGGTGTAGCCAAGGGTCCGTAGGGGAATTTTATTATGTTGTTGTTAGCTCAAATATTGCAAGAGGGGCTGGCTACAAGAGCCCACAGAGATCGCCCTCCCGATGTGTATACGGAGTAGACCAGGGCCTCCCAATAACTGAAGCTGAGACAGATTGCAATAACTAAATGTCTACTTTATTGAAAAAAGGGGGGGAACACACACACACACACACACACACATTCAAGGCTCAGGAAGAAAGGTTGGAAATGTGGAAAAGATGTTTAGGCTCTGCTAATGGTATACTCACCAAGATGTAGTCTTCTTCCGGGAAGCGAATGGGGTGTTGGACAGTGAGACAACTCTGCTCCGCAACCTGGGTTTGAGCAGAGGTGCCGGCCACCAGAATAGAGGTCTGACTGACGTGGAGTAAGTAGACCTTGCAAATGGCGCGCTGAGCAGCCAAAGTGGGGACTTTTTATAGGCCAAATCTGGCCTGAGGGCAGAGAGTTTTGGTGATTGAAACAAAGGTGTTTAATGGTTTTCTTTCACCTGGATGTCTGGGTCTGATAATAACTATGACTTAAGCTGTTTGGACAACAGACTTGAGGAGGGGTGATAGCTCCGGGGAAGGTAAATATTTTACTCTTTCTGGCTGAAGATAATCTCTTCATGCGACTTCCTAGATCTTCTGAGATGTTAATGTGGCTGTTCCCCTAGGGAATGTGTACATGTCTTGTCGCCTTGCCAGTAATGGCGGGCAAGCTAGGAGTCTGGCCAGGGGTCATCCAAGGGTTATCATTGATTCCAAAATTTATATAAACCAGCATGGGTAACAGTGGCTTGCTTCTTGTCCACTTTCCCTTTCATTTCCGCACTTCCAGCAAAGGGGAAATGCTCCAAAGGGCACTTTGCAAGGGGCTTTTTTCCTTTGCGAATGAATGCTATCTTCTGAATGTTACAATGTTTCTCTTTCCAATTTGGCAAATTGATACAGCTTTTGCTACGGTCTCTAAGGAATTCAGGGGTAGCCTAGGAAAAGCAAAGAAGAATGCATGGCATCACATCTTTTTCTGGCATTTGGAGGTCAGGAATTAATTAATTAATTAATTAATTAATACATGTGTATGATGCATTCTGGGGTGGCAAGGAGGGGGGATACAGGATGCAGAGAAGGCATTAGCTTGCATTTTGGGAAGATGCAAGAGTTGCACACTTTTGTTCTTAGCAAACTC
>NC_056523.1:193023974-193161103 GCF_019175285.1 Sceloporus undulatus
AAAAACCACAGTCCCTTGCCCAAGTACACACTTCTGAGAAGTACAGTTGAACCCGAGGGCAAATACATTTCTGCCATCTGTCTAGGAATAATGTCAAAATGTCCTCCATTTCGATCATGCCTAAATAACATGCATTTATATTAACATTTCTTTTAAAAAAACTCAATTTTTTGCGCGTCCTCCATTTTTATGAAAACGTGTCCTACATTTGAAAATGTTGTCCTACATTTGTCCTCCATTTGTCCAGGTTTGGAGGTCCTCACTTATGGTAACCCTAAGTGTGGGCTACTATCTGGTGTCTCTCTGTGTGTTGTGTGTGTTTGTGCATCTTATTGTTGTTAACTGTCCTGAGGTCCTCCCTTAGAGTGGCCAGGAGCTGGAAACGACTTGGAGGTACACACCAGCACTAGCCTCAGTAAAAGCAGGCAAGGCTTGCTGGCATCTGGTCTTTTGGAGACTCTCCAAAACCCTCCCCTAGTCCCAGGGCACGTGATGATGGCTGCCCAGCCTTTAGGGAAGTAGTGGGGCTCTGTGTTTCCTTTCCTTTCCTTTCTGCAAAGCAGAGCCTTTGGAGGCAGGTAAGGCAAGAAAAGACAGCAGTTGGCTGCTGGGGAGAGCCTGGGTCCCTCTTCTTCCTTTCCTCTGTTAGGCGTTTATGGAGCAGGGGAAAGGACTGATGAATGGGGGGAGAGATTCCTTCCTTCCTTCCTTCCCTTTTCAGTGGGTGCATCTGCACTGCCCAAGCAGAGCTCTCTGAAAGAGAAGACTGGAAATCAATTCATAGATGAGAAAGAGTCTAAATATAAAAGACAATGCAGTTCCTAAAATGTATGTTTTGGAAATGGTAACAAATGAGCATTTAGAGAGAGAACATGGGAAAGTCATATTCTATATGACTATGGCCACTTGACTGCTATAATTAGGCAAGTAAAGGAGGGAGAAAAAGAAACATCCAAATGTGGAGGAATGGCTTCTTAAGTTGGAAACTGACAAACTGATGCAAATGTTAAAGCAGAAACTATTAGATAAATTTGAATTAGAATGGGAATCATTAATAACTTACTTTTAAAAAGCATAGGGTTGTACTTGGCTTATACTTAGATATAGTAATAAATGGATGCTGGGGAAGTTTGAGACATATAATTTTGGAGATACATGATGCTACAAGATTTAGAAGAAATGAAAACTGATCGGATAAAAGAGAGGGGCGAAATCTGGTAAGTTTTGTTTGTGATAGAAGTGAAGTTTTTGTTGTTGTTTTCAACCTCTTTTGTAAGGTGGTTTACAATTATATGTTGGTATATGTTTATGTTTATATTTATGTGGATGTGTTATACTATATATATATATATATATATATATATATATATATATAAAATTAATCGTCTTGGCTTCCAGGGAGAGTTCTGCCTTGATCTGTTCAAAGACCCATTTGGGTTTTGGACCATCCATGGGAACCTCAGCCCTTTCTTCCAGCATCGCATCTCCAATGAGTTGATCTTCTTTCTGTCTGCTTTCTTCACTGCCCAGCTCTCGCATCCATACAAGGTGATGGCGAATGCAATGGTTTGGATGATCCAACCTTTATTCAAACTTCTCTTTGGTACAGAAGGCTAAAGGACCCTTTAAAACTATCAATCCTAGGAGCCCATAGGATGGAGCGACAGCACTAAAAGGGATGTCAAACTGCATTATTTCCACAGTGTAGATGTACCCAGTGTCAGCTGAGTCTATGAACCATGGGTCTATTATGCAAAAACCTCTGAGCATGTGCAGAGTGCTCAGTGTGCTGAAATGTGAGCCTGTACAGTGAGCTGGGAAGAAAAACAGTAGACTGAGGAGGCTACACATGGTGACGGATTCTCCATATTGTAATTCACACAGGCAGTCGCTGGTAGATGTTCTGTATATGTCCAGAGGCTTTTCAGTATCAGCTAACAGGCTGTTCTGATGTCAAGAAGAAACTGTACCTGGTTATAATATTTATTTTAGGCTTGTTTTCCACTCAGGTGTGATGTGTATTTTGGTGCTTTGGGGCCAAGCATGTACCTGTGCACTTTATTATTATTTGTTTATTATATTTGTTTGTATCCCGCTCTTTGCACTGCTTCCTTCATTTTTAGCTCAGTGCTGATGCTTTCGAATTCCCTCTTTGGCTGAAAATTGTAATTTATTTAATGCCAGGTTTTGAAAGGGAAGGACTAGCAAAATTCATGCAGGATTGGCAAGTTTCTGTCTTTATGAACATTCATACCTGGATTCTTCCCCCCTCCCCAACAGTCCTGAATTCATTTTAATCACCTTATAGTTATCTGTACTGGCAATGAGTTTCAGACTTGCCTCTTTTCTTAAAATGTTCACACCTCAGATGCATCTGAGGAAGTAGGCTTTAGTCTATGAAAGCTCATGCTGCCAACTTCTTTCTTTCAGTTAGTCTCAAAGGTGCTACAAGATCTCTCTACATACAGGTATTAATAGATGGAAGTTAGGATGTTTGTTAATTAAAGAAATGATGTGATGGAAGACTATATGGAAGGTATATGAATAATATACATTTGTGTTGTGTTTTATAAGGTAATGTATGTAGGATGTTGTTATAGTGTGCCTCGAAGTTGTTTTCGACTTATGAAAATCCTAAGGTGAACCTATCATGGGGGTTTCTTGGCAAGATTTGTTCAGAGGAGGTTTGCCATTGCCTTCCCCTGAGGCTGAGAATATGTGACATGTCCAAGGTCATCAAGCAGGTTTTCGTGACCGAGCTAGGATTTGAACCCTGATCTCCAGAGTCATAGCCCAATAAACTACTATGCCACACTGTTTCCCCATGTATTTAATTTTTTAAAATAGCAATTTTATTAAAATTTTATGTATGTAGGATAAAATTTAATTAAAATTATTATTTTTAAAAATGCTCTCTCTTTCTCTCTCTCTCTCACACACACACACTGGCTTTTTTGGCATCCCAGTCAGCCTATATACAGTCAAACCTCCACATTTGTAGCTTTGACTTTTGCAGCTTGGATTATTTGTGGATTCAATTAATATGTTTTCCCTAAGAATTTCTAGGTCCTCCAGCGCAACTCTGCTGGAAATTGACCATTGAGTTGTGCTGGAAGATTTAGAGATTACTAGAGAAAACACTTCTGTAGGCATCTGTAGGTCCTCCAGCATGATTATATTGTCAGCACCTGGCATATATGCTGGAGGATCTAGAGATTCCTAGAGAGGTGTTCTCTCAGGTTAAAAATGTATTGTTTTCTTATTTTCCAGTGTTTCCACTTTCACGGGGGTCCTATGCCCCTAACCCCAGCGAATGTGGAGGGCCCACTGTACTTTCCAGACCTCAAATAAGGGACATGATGAGGAACTCCTGGCAACCCTAGGTTCATTCATGGCTGCCTTCTCTTCCTCCTGATCCCAGTGTTTTCAGGAGGTAAGAGTAGTGATGAATCATTGTTGTGCGACGAAGAACAGCTAATCAGAGACAAAGGCAAAGCCTGGGAAAGATACTTTTTGAACTACAAGTCCCAAAATCCACAGTCATCATGGGCATGCGCTGTGTTAGTTGAAGATTCTAAGAGTTGTAGGTTTTTAAAAAAGAAATTCTTTCCAAAGGGTTTTCTTTTGGGGGGGGGGGGAGGCAGGGAAACTATTAAGGCAGTCTTGTTGGAACAAGTTGGTGAGAACTGTCCTAACAAGTATTGTAATAATGCAGAACTCATATTCTTACTCCCTGCTGTTGTAAAAGAGGTGAACGGCGATGAGAGGTGTGGCTCTTTCACATTACACAATGATAGCATTATGATCCCACTTGAACTGTTAGGGCTGCCTCTTATGGAATCCTGGGATTTGTAGATGAGTTGAGGTCAGTAGAGCTCTCAATCATACATAGGAATTGGAAATATAATGGCATGGACAATTCTAACATTAGTATTTCATGATATATCTTTACACATCAGTATCTTGTCTAGTCCTTCATAGCTGCCCTTTCAAGTCCTAATTTTCTTCTGATTTCTTGACCACAGTCCCCATTTGTATTAGTGACTGAACAGGGAATCTATCTCAATGTCTTGCCCCTGGGCCTCAGCGCGATCGCAGCGGGGAGCAGAGCCCAAGCGGTGAGGGAAAGCCTCCCTCAGCTTGCCATATCCCGCCTGGGGGCGGGGGCAATCCTGGGGGCAGGGGCAAACCGGGGCAGGACCGTGCGGACCCACCCCAAACCGGGAAAGTCCCACCCCCAGGCGGGATATGGCAAGCCTATCCACAATGTATCTTGGTAGAGATAGGTACAGTGGGATAAAGGAAATATAGAACAGATTGATTTGACAAGATTTGATTGCTGTTATCTGTGATTGCATCTCAGTATCCTTAAGTCTTTGCAGCAATAAACTTTTGGCTTTATCATGACCTTGAGACAAAAGAAAGGATATGGAGAAACCCAGATTCATAGTAGCCATTTGCATTTTGGACCGGGAACTTCTAGATGTTTTCCAAACAAAGGTTTTTAAAAGAACTTTCCCACCAGAGGCAGGCAGGCCTAGGAGATGCTGGTTAGGCTAGGGAGACCCAGCTCTAGCTGTCCATCAACATCAAGGACTATATATCCCATCTGATTGTGAGTAACTAGAAATGGATTAGCTAGAGTGGTTAGGCCTGTTCTGTTTATTTTATTTGGCTTGATGGAAATGATTGTATTTTCTGTAACTACATTTCTCTGCCTGTAGGACAATGAGGTCTTACATGTAAATTATATCTCTGCTGTAGAATTCCTTAGTTAGAATAAAGCTTCTCTTTTAAAAATACCTTGGCTTTCTCTGACACTCCTTTTTCACCTGCCTTTAGCTCGGCTGTTGCTTGCTTAAGTTAGCAAGAGTAGAAACTAGAACTCCCTAGCAAGTCCTAGTGTGTGCTAAGGGATACATGATAATCCACTAGGCAGTAGCAATTGGTTTGGATGGTCTCAAAGGGTCCCTTCAGCTCAGCAGGAGTGGGAAGGGTGACCCAGGAGACCAGGGATTAATGATCTACTGAGGGGAAAGAGCCAAAACAGGGAGGCTGTGCTTGGCCATAGGGCCCAGAGATCATCACAACTTGTCAAAAGATTAATTTTAACCAAAAAAGCAGAACCAATCTGAGATCTTCAGCTCTAATTGTCATGACTCTTAGTTCTGCCATGGAGGAGAGCTAGGTTTGTAGAGATGGGCACAGCCAAGAGACTGCAAAAATTTGTTTTGCACTTTTCCCATTTTGGCTTAGTTGGTTAAAGCCCGTAATGGAGCTCCATATAAGAGCATAGGGAGAACCCTGGTTTTATAGAGTTCCAATGCCGGCTGGATCAAATTACTCCCTTTAGTAGAATCTAAATAGAAGTTCACCACAACTAATCTTGTTCTTTAAATATCCAGACTATGAATGATATACCTTTTTTTTCATTTAAAGGCAACCTTTTATAAGTTCTTATTAGCTGCTCTTCCTTGGGGGTTCTAGAGATGCTAGGTAATATGGCTGGTAAAATGAAATTGCCCAATGAAAAAATTTGGCCAAAAAGGTCATTTGGAAACTGAGAGTTATTGGAGGACAGAAAAAGTAAAATAGGTTTCCTCACTGTATTTAAAATACTTGTTTGGGAATAGTATTAAGGCAGGTTACAGACCGCCTGTTTGGGGCGGGCTGTACCCGCCCCTTTCCCCGGTGTATCAGGGCCTCAGTGGCCAGAGCGGCAGCCACTGAGGCCCCGATCGCTGCTTTCCGGGCTGCGGGGAAGTGGCAAAAGGCCGCTTCCCCGCAGCCTGGAAAGGGGTGTCCTTGGGGCTTCAAGCCCCAAGGACACCCCGCGGTGGCGGGGAGGAAGAGAAAGGGGCCTCCTTTGGTCCACTGGGCGCAGCTGTGTGAAGGCTGCGCCCAGCGGACCAAACCAGGAAGGAGCTCCAAAACGGAGCTCCTTCCTGCTCCACGCTAAGGGCGCACTAAGTGCCCTGGCCCGGAGTGAGGACGTCACGTCTGCGCTGCCCCATATAGAGGCGGTGTGGTCATGACGTCTTCATGGCGGCAGCCGTGTGGAACGGCTGCTGCCATTTTGTGTGCGCAGAGAGCGCACTAGGGTTAGGGGGGTGCAGAAGCACCGGCGTACGCGTATGTAACGGGCCCCAATCTGGCTAAGGAAAACTTCTTTTTCATAAGCATTGAGGGTACATTAACGGATGTAAAAACCAAAATATGTTTTTGTACCAGGGAAGGGATAAACAACTTTTCAATAGACACTAGATCTATTTCTTTTGGTGGTAGTTGTAGTGGGTGTAACTTAAATGTTTCTGTACAAAAGAAAATAAATTTCTCTGAACGAAACATTTCTGGTAAGGGTATGTGGTTAGAACAACCTTCTTGGTCCTTAGAGAAAAAGTTACAGCTACCAGAGATTTTTTAACTGGCACTAGCTCAAGAGACTGTGCCAGTGCTATTGAGTTATATGTCTTAATACCATAAAGCTTTCTAATAGGTAAAAACAGAGGGATTTTTTTTTTACGCTTAATATCAGTTATCAAGCTGTCTACTCTGGTTGAGATTGCTCTAAGTTACTTATAGATGTTTTCAGTGGTTAGAATCACCAAGTTGTAATGCTCTTCCAAAAGGAGCCTACCCATTAGGAAGACATGTGGCCTTTCCCTTGACTCCAACTGCATTCTCATTAATATAGCACCCATTAGTAGTAATGTTTCCAGAGTAGTAAGATTGGGGCTCTGAACTTTCCACTTCTAACACACATAATCTATTTGAGGCAGAAATGAAATGATAGGCTTACAGGTAACTAATACAGTACAGGCTTATCACATTTAAAAAACTCATCATTTCTGAACTGCTTGGAATGAGGATGGGTGGGATAATTTGAGTCAGAATTACTATGAATATGCTTTCTTAAACCGATTCCAGATGATAGTTAATAAACAATACAGTAAAAGGTCTCTTTAAATACTCACAATAGGTAAGACAGTGCAAACACATCAATAATTTACTGCTGAATTCAGAAAACTAATTTGCTTGAGGGCAATAAGTTTATAATTGTACTGTATAATGATATACAGTAGTATAATAATACAGCAAGGTGATAATAATAACAAATGGCTAACCAGCTTAACACCATACTACTAGCAGAAAGCATCACAGACTTGGAACCATCACTAAAGAAAGTCAAAGAAGAAAGTGCAAAGGCAGGCCTAATGTTAAGCATAAAGAAACATAAAGAAACAAAAATAATGACCGTGGAGGATGTACATAAATTCAACCCAGATATTGGGGAAATGGAAATAGTTAAAGATTTCCCATACCTTGGATCAGACATTGCTCAGGTTGGAAACTGCAGTCAAGAAATCAAAAGATTAGGAATGGGAAGGGCAGCTATGAAAGAATTATACAGAATCCTAAAGAATAAAGATATACAGTTGAACATTAAAGTCAGAATTGTCCAAGCCATTGTATTCCCCATCACCGTATATGGATGTGAGAGCTGGACACTGAAGAAAGCAGATAGGAAGAAAATAAACTCATCTGCGATGTGATGCTGGAGAAGAGTTTTGAAGATATCATGGGCGGGGTACAGCCAAACCGCGCGACTCCCGCGCGGAGCAAAAAAGAAGCTCCATTTCGGAGCTTCTTCTTGCGGCGCCTCTATGACATCGCGAGGCGCCTGGCGCGGACTCGCAACGTCATAGGCGCTGCGACACGTCTGGACGCTATGCGTCCAGTACGTAAAGATGGTGGCGCCCATGTAGAAGGTGGGCCGCCATCTTGTACGTATAGGATACGTACTAGGGTTAGGGGGGTGCGGAAGCACCGCCCCTTCCTAACCCTAGTACGTATCCTATACGTACTAAATGGCGGTTTGTATCCCGCCATGGACAGCCAGAAAGATAAACAAATGGGTCCTTGAACAGATCAAGCTTGAACTCTCCCTGGAAGCCAAGATGACTAAATTGAGACTGTCATACTTTGGCCACATCATGAGAAGGCATGACTCATTAGACAAGACAGTGATGCTGAGGAAGGTAGAGGGAAGGAGAAAGAGAGGAAAACCACATGCCAGATGGATAGACTTAATCAGGGAGACCAGGGTCTGAGTTTGCAGGACCTGAGAAAGGAGGTAGGGGATAGGGGGGCTTGGAGACATCTCATTCACAGGGTCACCATGGGTTGAGGTTGACTTGAAGGCACCTAACAACAACAAACAACAACCAACTTAAGAACAATCACCAAGGATAAAAGGAAAGTGCAGGCTGATTGAGTTTAAAATTCTGTGGAAGTATAGTGTATGGTTTATGAAAACCACAAATAGAGCACCAAGATCCAGGCTGCTGTGTGCCGTGGAGTTTTCACTTTCAGTTCTCTTTTCTCGATTCAGCCTTATCTGCAAACAGCAGCCAACAGTTCCTTGACAGCAGATCTTACAGAAACACTCACAGACTGCAATACAGAGCGACCCGCCATCTAAGCAAACCTCCAGGACCACTTTGACACAGTGGTTAAAATCCTTTGCACAAGGTAATAGAATCATTCCTCAAGGTAGGTGCCCATGTTGTGCATGGTTGTGCGCTCCAGATAGAGAGCTTAACTCCTTGTAAATGAAAGGCTTTACTCGCAGGGAAAGGCAAACTAGTGAAACCACCCCGCCCAAAAGGTTTCATCTGTTCCAGAATCTCTGGGGCTTTGAAATATCATTCTAAATGAGTGGTGTCACTAGGATTGGTGTCAACTGGTGTGTGTAGGGTGGGGACTTCTTTGCCCCTGGTCTGGCCACACCACTGCCCCCCCACGTAGGCCTTTAGAGTCCCATGCGGCAGCTGCCACACGGGACTCCGAAGGCACTGCACCACCACCATCAGCCACTACTGAGAGGGACAGTGGTGTGGCCTTTGGTGTGGCTGCTGGACAAGTGAGAAAGCATCTTTTCCCCCTTGCTCAGTGGCCATGACAGTCCCTCGGGCTGTAGCACCCCACTGGGTGACACCCCTATCTGAGGTGTCACCCGGTGCAATCTGAACTACTGGCACTACCCTAGTGATGCCACTATTCCAGATGCCCTCTCTTAGCAATCGACAATCAGCAGCAGGGCAGCAAAGTGCATTTGGGAAGGAGTATTCTCTAACGAGATGTTTAACATCAAAACCAGAAATGTCCCCCATCTCAAGATAAAATCTCTCCCTCGAAAATACAAAGTAGCCTAACTTTCAGTGGTAGTCAGGCTGCTAGGGGGCAGAGTTAATTTGCTCTGTCGCATTTGTACTCAGAGGACTAAATCCTTTTAGCTCCTTTTCCTTTCTGTCTTTCCTTCCTTCCCTTAACATAAAAAAATGTTAATGATAAGACAGAAATCAATCTTGAGCCTGCATCAGCAAAAGCCTGCGTCCAAAACAAAGTTTGTTGTTCATCAAGGAGGAATGTAACACAGGCTCTGACGAACCATAAAAGTTCCGTTAGTGGCCACTAATACACTACTGGCACTAACTCTAAAAAGAAAAAGAAAAATACAAGATAAGAACAAAAACCGTTGAGGAACTATTAAAAACTGTGAAAAATTCTGAGCCCAGATCTCTATACTCTGAGAGTAACTCTAAAATCGTAAAACTACAAGGTAATAAAAACATTTCATTAGCATAATGAATTGTTTATCACAGGGTTTACCACAGGGTTATAGAATTGTAAAATCTAGATTAAAAAAACAACTCAGGCTGCAGAGCTCCAAAGAGGAGCTGCTTCTTTCTTCTTAGTCTGCAGCTAAAACTGAGCTGTCTTTGTTCAGAGGAGCTTTGCCATTGTCCTCCCCTGAGGCTGAGAGCATGCGACTTTCCCAAAGTCGCCCAGTGGGTTTTAAAGCTAAGTGGGGATTCGAACCCTTGTCTCAAGTTGCAAGCCAACAACAAACCACTTTGCCACACTGACTCTCTAATAGTATATAGTACGTACAGTATTACCATATACTATATGGAGAACAAAGCATAGGAGAAAAAGTTGACAGATCTGGTGTGTTCATCCTGATGGAGAAAAGACTGAGGGGATGATATAACTGCACTCTTTCAATACTGCAAGGGCTGTCACCGATGGGCAGGTTTGTTCTTTGCTGTCCTGGAGGGGAGGACCAGCTTCATTGGGTTTAAGTTACAGAAGGGTAGATTAAGGTTGAACGTTTAACATCTTGATGGTAAGAGCCTTAAAGAGGTGGTGGAGTCTCCTTCTGTGGACATCTTCAAAATAAGTCTGGACCTGCTGGACATGGTCTGGTTCAGGGGTGGGGAAAATATGGCCCATGAGCAACATGTGGCTCCCAGGGTCTTTGAGGGGCCAAAAATGCACTTGGCAATGGAGGGTATTTCCACTATGTTCAGAGCCCCCCACCCCCAGGGTAAAAAAAAAACTGCAAAAGAAATCCCTTCAATGCTCCAAAATGTCCATTGCAGGCATGGGTTGCATTTGCACCATATTTTGCTGGCCTGCTATGACAATTTAGGCAACTGGCAGCCACAGGACTTTTTCTTCAGCCACCCCTCAACTGTGGAATGACCTGCTGGAAGAGATTCGACAGCTGAATATGCTGTCTGAATTTAAAATGGTATTACAGATCAGTCTTTTCCAGTAAGCTTATCCAGATGATTTTTAAATTGTGAATTTAGATCCTGAATTTTAAATGTGGACTCTTTTAAAATGTGTATGTCTTATTTGACCTTTTAACCTGTTACATGTCTTAATTAATGTGTTATAACTGATGTTGTTCATTGTTGATGTGTTGTTGTGCCCTGCCTCAATCCATGGGGAGAGGGGGGAGGTGGTGGTAATAATAATAATAATAATAATAATAATAATAATAATAATACCACCAAACATGATGCAAATGCTCCCCTACTCCCTAGAGGCATTTAGGTCTCCTTGTGGACTGAGACATCCCCCTAGCCTTCCACGGTTGCCCACTCTGCTCAAGTTGGAGTTCTGCCTTTCAGAGGATTGGACTCAGTGGCCTATGGACCCCCTTCCACCTCTATGATTTTATGATTCTGTGTTCTTTTAAGGGATTGCCAAAGGCCTCATGTTGCATATTCTGGTCCTGTCCATAGTCTTCCTCCACAATGCTGTTGATGGGAGTATTTCCTGCTATGATGACTCTGGAAAGCCTGTGGATTGGTGAGTCTATTATACCTGGTTTATTTTTCATTCCATTTCAAATATTTATGTATTGTCCTCAAGCAAAGTTTCCAGGAAGATTTGGAGCAGCTGGCCCTTCACTTTTTGGACCTCCCAAAATGCCAGCCAGCATGGGTAAGGGTGGGAAACTGTTGGAGTTTGAGACCAAAAAATGGATGTTCAAAGTTCCCCCACCCTGGGCTTACAAAAAGCTAAGATAAAATAGAGTTATCTTTTCAGCCTTCTTTTTTTCTCTGACAGTTATAAGCTTTCTTGATGTATCCTTTGCACAAATCTGCCATACATTTTTGGCATGGGTCCTGCCAGTTGTGTATTCAAATCTTTTACTCCAAGTATCAAGTAAAGTCTTGAAGTCTCTACCTTCAAGTCTCAAGTCTTTGCAAGATACTTTAAAGTCAATTCTGAAGTCTTGGAGCCAACTTTAACAGGAAGAAAGGAGGCAGTGATGGAGTGTGGTGATGGGAGGGTGGAGTTTCAGGAACTAGAAATTCAAGACAACATGCACAAAGTTAGGTAAAAAAACATCTCAAAGGGGAACATCAATGCATTGGGCAACAAGCTTAAGGCAGAAGGATCTTTCGAAAGCTTTTCAAAAGCTTTAGAAGGCTGCTCTGATGTGCAGCAGGGAGAGGCTGCTGAGTAGACCTCACCCCCCACCCCCCCACTTCAAGTCCATTGCCTAACATTTGCTGTTTCTGGATGAAGTTAGACCAATAAATTGGTTGCTATAAATATACAAGTCATGAGTCGAGGTGAGTCAGTACATCATTTATTGCTGAGTCAAGTCCAAGTTGAATCACGGAAGTGACTTGAGTCAAAGTCAGTTGATCTGAGTCTACATCACTGTGTCCTGCAACCATGAGAAGAACAAATCTGCTTTCTGTGTTGACCTGGGATAAAACTGACCAAATTACTGTTAGAATCCCATTGAACTTCTCTGCTCCCAGAGTTCATTCCAAGATTTAACACCCCAAACAGTTAAAATCCCCTTTGTAGTCTCCTACCTTTGTTAATGTTACTGCCATGTTGCTCAACTGGGGCTAAGGGGGAAAATAAGTAAAGGCAGATGCAGGTTTATCTGTGGTAAATTTATAATCTGCAATGGGTTTGGGTTTCAGGTTTATTGTTTACAAGTTGCCACAACCCTGTCATAGTCCCCCGACAGGGGGCATGCAGTACATGTACCAAGATGAACATACCCAGGGCTGGGTGCAAGGCAGGAGTCTGATGAACACTACCAAGGGCGCTGTGGGCCAGACCCTGCAACAGCTGTACACAGAGGCAGTGCGGAGACAGGTGAGTCTGAGAGGAAGGGGAAGAACAAAGCTGCCCTAACAGTAACCTAAGCTAGGGGCAGCCAGTGGAAGACATGTTGGCAGAGACCCAATTTCTGACTTGATCAAGCTTCTGTTCAACTCAAACTAGTTGACACTAGTCCATCAAAGGCAGAGCAGCTGGAGATTGTTGTTTTTTGGGGTGTAGAGAAGAGGTACCCTTCCAGATGATTTTGGTTTACAACCCCCTTCATCATAGGTGCAGTGGCAAATGGTGCTCTGTCACAAGTGTCCAGGAAAGAGTCAGTAGCATAGACTAGTCAGCTTCTGAATGTGGAATTGGATATGAAATGGGGGGGCACCATTTTTATTTTGCCCCAGCCCAAAATCTCTTGGGCTGGATCCTAACTGAGGCTGCATCTGCACTGCAGAAATAATCCAGTTTGACACCTTAGCTGCCATGGCTGTGTGATTCTTGGAATTGTAATTTTGTGAGATATTTAGCCTTCTCTGTCAGAGAGCTAGCATAGCATAGTGGTTTGAGCCTTGGACTATGGCTCTGGAGACAAGGGTTTCGATTCTGGCTAAGCCATGGAAACCCACTGGGTGACCTTGGGCAAGTCATACTCTCTCAGCCTCAGAGGATGGCAATGACAACCTCCCTCTTAAGAAACTTGCCAAGACAACCGTATGATATGGCGCCATAAGTAAAAAATGATTTGAAGACCCACAGCAACAAACAACAGTCAGAGCTCTGGTGTCACAACAAACTATAGTTCCCAGAATTCCACAGCAGTGAGCCATGGCAGTTAAACTGGTGTCAAACTGGAATATTTCTGCAGTGGAGATGCAGCCTAACAGAGGAAAGTCCTTTTAACTATTCCTCCATTTTCTTTGGTTTCCAGGAGGAAGAAACAGCCTATGTCCTGTACAATGATGCTCCTCCAAAAACTGTTTCTTCCAGTAACAAGGGCCATACAAAAGGTAGAGCTTGAGCTCCAGATGCACCCTCAGAAACACACCAAAAATGTTTTGTCCTGAGAGTGGATGGGATTTCTTCTCCATTATAGCCAGTCAGGTCTTACAGTTGCTATCTTTGGCACAGTCTGGTGGATTCCTTATGGCCTGGCCAGTTGTGAAGGCACCTAGTTGTTGCATTCCTAGGGCTTCTGAACTTATGAATCATAGAATCATAGAGTTGGAAGAGACCACAAGGGACATTCAGTCCAAACCCCTGCCAAGCAGGAAATCACAATCAAAGCATCCCTGACAGATGGTAATCAAGCCTCTATTTAAAGACCTCCAAAGAAAGAGACTCCATCACTCTCCGAGGGAGTGTGTTCCAGTGTCGAACAGCTCTTACCGTCAGGAGGTTTCTCCCAATGTTGAGGTGGAATCTCTTTTCCTGTAGCTTGCATCCATTGCTCCGGGTCCTAGTCTCTGGAGCAGCAGAAAACAAGCTAGCTCCCTCCTCAATATGACATCCCTTCAAGTATTTAAACAAGGCTATCATATCACTTCTTAACCTTCTCTTTTCCAGGCTAAACATCCCCAGCTCCCTAAATCACTCCTCATAAGGCATGGTTTCCAGGCCCTTCACCATTTTGGTCACCCTCCTTTGGACATGCTCCACATCCTTTTTAAATTGTGGTGTCCAGAACCGGACACAGTTTTGCAGAATACAGTGGCACTATTACTTCCCTTGATCTAGATACTATACTTCTATTGATGCAGCCTAAAATCACATTGGCCTTGTTAGCTGCCACATTGCACTGTTGACTCATGTTCAACTTGTGGTCTACTAGGACTCCTAGATCTCTTTGACACTAAGTCTCATTAAGCCAGGTGTCCCCCATCCTATATATATCCATTTCATTTTCCTGCCCTAAGTGCAGTACCTTACATTTCTCTGCGTTGAATTTCATTTTGTTAGCTTTGGCTCAGCTTTCTAGTCTATTCAGGTCATTCTGAATTTTGATCCTGTCCTCTGAAGTATTAGCTACTCCTCTTAATTTGGTGTCATCTGCAAATTTGATAAGCATGCCCCCTATTTTTTTTTAATTCAAGTCATTTATAAAGATGTTGAATAGCACTGGGCCCAGGACAGACCCCTGTGGTCACTTCTCTCCAGGATGAAGAGAGCCATTGTTGAACACCCTTTGGGTTTGGCCAGTCAACCAATTACAAATCCACCTAACAGCCACATTGTGTAGCCCACATTTTGCCAGCTTGTCTGCAAGAATATCATGGGGGACCTTGTCAAAGGCCTTACTGAAATCAAAATACTGTATGCTATATCTACAGCATTTCCTTCATCTACCAAACTGGTAATTTTATCAAAAAAAGGAGATTAGATTTGTCTGGCATGACTTGTTTCTCGGAAACCTATGTTGACTTTTTGTGATAATGGCATTGATCTCTAAATGTTCACAGACTCTCTGTTTAATAATCTCCTCTAGAATCTTTCCTGGTATTGATGTCAGACTAACTGGACGATAATTGTTGGGATTCTCTTTTTTTCCCTTTCTGAAGATGGGGACAACGGTTGCCCTCCTCCAGTCTGCTGGGACTTCTCCTGTTCTCCAGGAGTTCTCAAAAATTATCGCCAATGGCTCTGAGATTACATTTACCAGTTCTTTTAATGCCCTTGGATGTAGCTCATCTGGTCCTGGAGACTTAAATTCATTTAACAAAGTACTCCTGTACTACGTCTTTACTTATTTTGTGCGGCATTTCCCCTATTGTGTCCTCTGCTCCATTTTTCTCAGCCTACCCAGGGCCTTATAATCCCTTATGATATTCTGAAGGCTGTGCCTTGTAGTATCATTGGTTCCCACATGAATTAAAAGAAAGGGGTAATGGTCAGTAGGATTGACAAGTCTTGTCAGCCTCTGTCATATCACAGATCTTTGCCCTACGGATATAATACAGCTCTTATCAGTCCCACAATCCCCTCAGCAAGGAGTCCCCCACCACCACCACATGCCTCAGCGGCTTAGAAGTGACTATTTCCCATGGTGGATCTCCCAGAGTCCTCTGCATTGTCTCTGAGGACTGTCCCTGCTGCTTTTCCTTGTCATCCCTGATAAGAGAGAGAGAGCTTCAAATTGATTCTGTAGCTGTAAGCTCATAGAACAACTTCCCTACTTATGTGTGTCACCTTCCTCCAACTGTCTACCTGCTGTGTATGTGAAGTGACCTCTGTAGAAACTGCCTGTATGTGTTCCCCATCCAGGACCGTCCATTCCATTCTGTCCAGGAAAACCTCTTGCTCCCTAATATGCTACCTGGGCCTCCAGTTGTGAGACCTTCTCTTCCAACAGGATTGCCAACTTGCACTAGGTGCAGGTAAAGTTACTTACAGTTCATTGTTTTTCCTTCTCTTTAGGAGCCATCCTTCTAGATCGAACCCAGGGCTTCTGGCTTCTTCACAGCACTCCCCACTTCCCTCCCAGTCTAGATGAAAAGGAGTATGCTTGGCCTCACAGTGCACTGCACTATGGGCAGACCTTTCTGTGTGTCACCTACCCATACAGCCAGTTCAAAGAGATTGGTAAGTGTGTTATATTCATGCATGAGGATATAAATGTGTACAGACTGCATCTTCTGTACACGACCTACGCAGAATAGTGGAGGACAGGGTGTCTTGGAGATGTCTCATATACAGGGTTGCCATGGGTCAAGATTGACTCAAGGATGGATAGCAACAACAACAAATATAGCATTATCCATGCAGAGCTTGGAGAATTACTTTTTAAAGTAATTTATTCCAGTTGCTTTTTGTCATGGTTCAAAAGTAACTTGTTGCTTTTGCTCATTACACTATTGCAAAAGCAACTTGTGTGCTCATTATTTTGTTGTTTGCTCCTTCAGGGTTGGAAGATGGTGTATCTTGAGAAAGTCTATTGAAATGCCTCTAAAAGTACCCCAAGTAATTTTGAGAAGTAACTAGAAATCATTATTTGTGGCATCACAGAAGTATTTGTGTTTCCATTCATTTTGTAACTTTTGGAATCGCTTTTTAATGTTCTTCTTTTAAAATTAATTTGAAAATTATATTATTTCCAACTTTACTTCCAACTGGTGCATCATGGTACAAAGTAACATGGAAAGAATAGATAAATCCTTGTCCCTATGATGTTTGCAAAGTGAAACAGGTCCATGGGCACATAAAACTGCCAACCTCCCTCCCCTCTTGAAAAAAGTCCTGAAATTTTTCTTAGTCAGGAAGCCCCTGTAACCTATTTAGAAGGATTCCAAGACCGGCCATTTCCCCATTTTTGGTAGAAGAAAATGAGTCTGGGGGCATACCATGAAAATAGCTTTAGAAGAGGTTAATTTGGCTCCAGGGCCACACTTTGCCCACCTTTGATTAAAAGTCAGTTTTTTCTAAAGAAAGTGCAAAACAACTTTGCCAGTCTTTTCTAGAAGGGCAGGATGTCATTCATCGCTTCTTGTGTGCTGTTCTCTGCAAGTGTGGCCCTTCACATTTACAAAGAGTTAAAGCATCTTGACTGGGTAGCTTCGTGTGCTTGGAGGGCTCTAGCATTTCACTTGAAATGGTTACCTCTCCCTTGTTATTTTTGGGTGAGACCTGGAACATCTGGTTGCTGCTTGTCTTTCTAGTTCTGTTTCATGAATCCCTGTTTTGTTTCTGCATAGAACTGCAGCTCAACCAGCACACCTGGCATTCTCCATTGTCTATTTGTTCTAGGGAATCAGTTGCTCTTCACTGAACCTGAAGTCTATGATTCCCGTGTGGAAGGTACTTTTGCCCAGGATCTACCAGCCTTGCTGAATGCCTCGAAGGGGCAGCATGTCCAAAAGGAGCCGTGGAACTCCAGTGTCCCCCTGACGTCCCTGGGAGGCAAAGAATTTGTCAGCTTTGCCAAATTTCGCTTCTTCAGTGACGGTGGGTAATGGATTGGGATGAGTGAAATGGAAGTGACGGGAGCTATAGTGAAAGAAATGAAATGTAGAGGAGGGTGGGTATGACCTCCTCATGACATAAAGTGTCTCAAACTGTGTGTATGCATACAACTCTTTCCCTATCCAGATTTGTACTCTGGCTGGTTGGCCCAAGCTCTTGCCAGTGATCTCTATGTCGAGTTCTGGCACAGGTCTCGAGGGATCTTGCCTTCCAACTGTTCCGGAGACTTCAGAGTCTACAATGTGGAGGAAGTGGCCTTCCAGGATCCATCCAAGCACTTCCCCTCCACATCAGACCATTCCAAGTGGTGCGTGGGGACAGAGAGTGATCCTGGCTGGGCCTGTGTTGGGGACATGAACCGTAATAATGCAGAAGAACAGCGCGGGGGTGGCATCATCTGCTGTCGTGATCCAGCTGTTTGGAAAGCCTTCCACTCCTTGGTACAGAATTATACTGACTGTGACGGTGCAGGGTGCCATTCATTATGTGGGCTGTAATAGTCCTAAGAGTCATAGTCATGTAAGGGGGGTGGGGTTCAATGAACTAGGACATGGGAATAGGGATGAGCTCAAGGAGTGGTGGGTGCTTAACTTCAGATACTGTGTAGCAAGAATTCAAACCTTGGTTCTTTTGGGAACAGATTACCCTTCAGGTTGAGCCTCCCTTATCTGGAATTCCAAAATCTGAAATCCTCCAAAATCTTTTTCATGGGTAGCTGAGATAGTGACACTTTTGGTTTCTGATGGTTCAGTGTACACAAAATTTGTTTCATGCACAACATTATTGTGTATAAAATTATATTCAGGTTATGTGTATAAGGTGTGTATGAAACGTAGGTGAATTTTGTGTTTAGACTTGAGTCTCACAGCCAAGATATTTCATTAGGTATATGGAAAAATTCCAAAACCTGATAAAATCCAAAACACTTCTGGACCCAAGCATTTCAAATAAGGGAGACTGACCCTGTACTACTTTATTTAACCAAGGTTTTGGTGGAAATGATCCCTGGGATCAAAATCCCTTGATTTTCCAGCTAAGACCCCTTACCCTGTGTTTTCTATGCTTTACATTATGCTCTCTTCCATCAGTACCCCCACCCCCACCCCTGTTGTGAAATACTTCCAGGGAAACCCACATTTTGTCTGTTGCTTTTTTTAAAAAAAAACAAATCAGTTTTCAATGCTAAATGTGAATACAAGTTAGTGTGACAAATAAGTATTCCCTACCTGTTGTTTTTTACTCTGTTCAATACCCTTACCCTACCCCACTAAAATTTACTCTTATTTGGTGATCGTATGGGTGGTTGCCTTACCTGCAGCCATTTCTTTGTAATAAAACTGGTGTCATAATACAGGCAGGGAAATCGGTGGGATTTAGTATGGGTTGTAAAAAACAAACAAAAAACATCTTGAATAGATATTCTGTGAGATCAGCTTGATGTAGTTGGAGTAGAACTGAAAGAGATAAGGGTTCAAATCCCTACTTGGCCAGAAAACCTACTAAATGAGCATGGGTAAGTCGCTGTCTCTCAGGTTCAAAGGAAGGTCTTGGCAAACCCCCTCTGAACAAATCATGTCAAGAAAACCATGACATGGTCACCATAAGGCAAAAATGTCTTGAAGATGCACAACAAGAAGCATAGTATGACAGGGGCAGTGTTTGAAGGAATAGGGGATCAGATGTCAGCTTTGCTTTGCAATAAGGGAAAACAAACAGGGGGTTTTTTGTTTCTTTTTTAATTTATTACTATTTGAAATCCAGTGACACTGACACAGTTGCCACTGCTACCCTTCCTGGCTTGGTGGGCAGCTGGCCATTCAGTCTGTTTCATAAAATACAGTACTAAGAAGTGGACTGCTACACACATGCACCCACAGGTTAAAACTACAGTGATTCAATACTGCAACTGAAAATAGGACTGCCATAAAAAGAAAAAATATATATCAAGTGTTCCCCAATTCATAATTTTTTTAAAACAGTTAATGCTGTTACAAATGCTACTGATGTGAGGACAAGGCAAGACACAAACAAGTCCTACATCTTCACTGCAGTATAAATATGGAAGAATTTTATACAGTTTACCCACATCTGACACTATGCTTCTTGCTACCCGTTGCAGCTAAGGGGATAGAGCATCTCGGCTTTGGAAGGACTGATGCTTGAAGTGCGCGCCATGGAATGTCACTTAATCATCTTCTGTGCCACTTCCTGAGCGATCCTGTGGAGAAAGGATTTTTAAAAAATGATATGTTTATATACTCTACCTGCCACCCACTCATCCCACATACAATTTATTCTTACAAGCCTATGAGTTGAGTAAGATAGTGACTTAATCAAGATCACCTTGGTATGGATGGATACATATTCAGTATTTTCTGCATTAGCCACATGCTGAATGGAAACATTTATAGCAAGAAGTGGGTCCACTTTTGTGCTTTGTTGTGTGCCTTCAAGTCATTTCCATTGCTAAGAAAAACCTATCACTGGGTTTTCTCTGCAAGATTTGTTCATATAGGGATTGTTTTGCCAGCACTGTGGAGGTGAGATTGTGATTTGCCCAAAGTCACCCAGTGGGTTTCCATGGCCAAGTGGGGATTTGAACCCTGGTCTCCGGTCATATTCAATGCTCAAACGGCTATGCTGGCTGTCACTCACTTTTGTGCTGCCTAGCCAAAATGAAGACCTCCCCCTTTTTCTTTCACCAATCACCACAATTGCACAGCATTCTCCAGAGTCCATTCCTAGGACCATTGACAACTGTTTTTGAGGAAATGAAACTGTCCAGTTACCTCTTCTTGTTCTTCTTCACTATCATCATCACTAACTACTGGCTTGGCCCGGGACCCACGGCTGGTACGTCTCCGACCCTTCATTCGGTCTTGTGCTTTCTCCTTTCTGCCCAGCTTAATCTTCACTTTGACAGAACGAGCTGGAGAGAGAAAGAGAAAATTGTCAGACTGAATACCTAGCCTAAAGAAGAGTCCTTCCTGTGCAACAGAACTTTGTAATATGATAGGCTCAATTTTCAGTTTCATACATACGCGTCTGCATAATCTCTTAACCAGGAGAGAGGTCAAAAAATTAATGGGGTGTCAGATTTTTCAGTTGTTTACTCCTTCTCTCTGTGGATTAATATTCTTTAATATGTCATCTGAACTTCAATATTTTTAAATTCCAAAACCAATATAGGCAGAATCTGAACAGATGCACATGGAAAGCCCTTTAACTTTTCTCCTCTTACCGACAATGAAGGCCTCTTCTGTTCACATCCAGATCAAGGATGGAACAATCAGTGGCAGAATGTGTACTTTGGAATTGCTTCTATGCCCCAAACCCACAAGTATCAAACTTAATCATTAGAGAACATATTTGACAGGGAAAATCCAAGCACTAGCAAAGACATGCATGCATAGAAACTTAGCAGAGAAAGTAAATACAAAATTACTCACACTCTGATTCAGATCCTTCCTCTTCTGCCTCCTCCTCTTCTTCACTCTCCTCACCTTCACTGTCTTCTTCTTTTTCAATTTTCTGTCTCACACTAGTGAAGACAGACTGCAGTACAATTGAATCCTCATAAATCTTAAGGAAAGCATAAAGGGAGGTAGACATGAAAAATCACATTTGATGCAGAGATCCTAGTTCCACAAAAGTAGTTCTTAGATTGATCTGCATTTTAATACTTAGGACATAGCTTGCTTTTCTGAGCATTCAAAGCTCTCTTGTTAAAAAAAATTTCCAACAATGCTAAGGCATACTAGTGTTAATATCCATATATTGTTTGTGGGAGGGCTGAGATATAAGTAGCCTGTATGCTGAATTCCTAGAAACAGTCACATTTGAACTTACGCACAACTAACAAGTATCAGAACTATTTTAAATGTTTTTCAGCTAGATTAATTGGATAACCTGTTTATGTAACTTCTGTTACATAAATAAGGAGAAAAGATCATAACAAAAAGAAGCAGTTTTATAATTTAAGGTAAAAAAAAAATACAGACTACTTAAGTCCAAAAAAATCTCTGCATCACAGCAAAGGAGTACAGTGCAGATTCAAAAATTGCTGCATGTATACTCTGCCCACACCTCCCTGGGAAGTGTCATCCTTGTTGTCTCATGGATAGGCAGCACATTTGTCACAATGATAAAGAGCTTCCCATCAAGTCTTTAACAGTTCTCATGCATTTTAGGGGGATGGGTGAAAGGTCTAGTTCATGCTTTGGAGGTACTGAGAGAGATGTGAGTCTTTCAAAAAAAAAAAAAATGAAGGAAGGAAGGAAGGAAGGAAGGAAGGAAGGAAGGAAGGAAGGAAGGGCTTCCCCTAGTTGTATACTTGCCATCACTGAGAAAAGTCTTACCAGAGAGCCTTCAAGGTTGAATGTTTGTGCATTCTGGCACAACAACATGACATCCTTCTCCAGATCATTCAAGCTGCGGTACTTATGGTTCCGGATGCGTTCCTGAAGAGGGTGAAATAGCATAAAGAGGTTAGATTCCTAACATCATTTGCTCACTGACTACCAGCACCAGACGACCTCCTTTTCTTGTCTGCTGGCACCCTGGTCTCCTCACCAACCTGTTCAAACATTTACTTCATTAATATCCCACATTTTTCCCAATCTGGGATTCAAGGCAGCTCGCAGAAAAGGTAAAACAAGCATACCTAAAACTATAATACAGTAATCAAGAAATAAATAACCATTCCTATTAAAAACAATAATTTAAAACAGTATTTTAAAAATGTACAAATAGTGAAGATAAAGGTACAACTCTTGGATGGGCAACAGAAATGTAACAGAAGAGCCTTCATCTGGTATCCATTTTTAAATTGTGGAAAGATTAGAACAGTAAGATCTGCTATAAGCAGTTTTCTTGTTTTAAGCTGCTTTGGGTCCCATGTCGGAAGAAAAGTGGATTATAAATTACATTAAAAAATGAACAAAAATAAATGAAAAAATTACCTTTATTTTCTTGAAATCCACTGGTTTGCGGATGAGTTCATAGTACTCTGGAAGCTCCTTGCGGGAAGGCAGTTGGATGAAGACTTCGCTGAGCTGGCGTCCACTGCTGCTACAAGCCAAGAAAAAAAGGAAAACGGTAAAAGAACACTGGTCTCCCTTGGAATAGGCCAGTTCACCTGCATTAGCTGTGAAATCCTGACAGCTTACACTGAAAAATCTGCTGGTGGCTCTAACCTGAGGAACAAGGTTGTTCACTGAAAAATCGTTAACAATGTAAATGACAAGCTTTAAGGGTGGTTCACAATAAAGGAGAGAGATGTCCTGCAGGAAAAAAATGTACCAAGTCTGGAGATATATTATTTTCCTCTAAGTAACAATACAGTCGGTCCTTCTTATACACGGATTCAAGCATCCACAGTTTGAAAATGTTCAAAAAAAGTATAAATTTCAAATATCAAACCTTGATTTTCTATTTTTTATAAGGGATACCATTTTGCTATGTCATTATATTTAATGGGACTTGAGCATCCACGGATTTTGTTATACATGGGGGATCTTGGAACCAAACCCCAGCATATAACAAGGGTCCACTGTAATGTGTTTGGCAGATGGACAGCCGGCACCCTGGATTGCCAGAATTCAGCCATGTCCCAGGGCTGCCAAATATTCAACTAGGCAGCTGATTTGAAAAAACCTTTATAATCACAATGTGTGACGCATCCATTAGAGCACAGTAAGTTGCCTATCTATTTCCTTAAAGTACAGTGCACAGTAAACAGGTGTCCGGAAAGTAAAAACATGGATGGATGAAAACTATGACAAAAATAAATAAATAAATTTTTTTTGGGGGGGGGAATCCCCCTTTGCTGTTACCTGTCCTTGTATTTGATCACAGCATCAACTATTTTCTTCATTTTCTTGGTGAGGTTGGGGGGATTTGGTGAGAGCTTCTCCGCAGGAGGCCTGCCACGCTTCTTCTGCTTTTTGCTGTCCTCATCTTTGTCCCGGCTACGTGTGCTGGTGGTTGGGGTGGAAGAGCTGACGTCCACATCTCTTTTACGTTTGCGAGAGGATTTCTTCTGGCGCACCTCCTCCTCTATCTCCTCCAGGGTGCCTTCTTCGATGGCCTACAGACAGGAGAAGCAGCCAGTCAGCCAGGTACAATGAACAAGCCGCATGGACACACTACACTGTGAAATGGTTCAACAGAGACGTTCACACACACCCAAGCTGTCTAGCACAGTGAAGAATGGGATGTTTACATGGGTTGCTTCCCAAGACACTACAATCTCAGGTTGTCCAGTTACAGATCATGGAAAGCTGCATCTCTATGGGTGGGAGAGGAAAGCTGGTTCTCTTACCAATGAGCTTTTCTTCTCGTGTTAAACAGGGCCAGCAGACAGGGACTCTGCAAAGTCGTCTGGAGAAACAATGCAGAGCAGAGCCTGGGGGTGCCCCCTTCCAGCCAGCTCAAGTTGTAAATTCTTCCAAAGCTGCAAAGAGATCTGCGGCTCCTAACCACCAGTTAACAGTAAAGATTAATGCTTCAGACCGAACAACAGGAGAGGAAAAGAAGCGGGTGAACTGCAGGCCATGGATAACAGAAGTAGGAAAACTCACAAATGAAACTGCTTATTTTCCCAACTTTCCATCTCTTCAGACTTACATGGCTCGAGGCTCTCATCACCCAGAGCAAAGTAACCTAAGGTTACTATTCTGACACTACCTGTGTAACAGCAGCAAAATGGGGAAAGGTTTTTTTAAGAGAATGGCCTGCCAACATGGTTGTAGTCATCAGTCCTTCACAGTTCCATCATTATTTTCAGTCCTTTACAGGTTTTCATAAAACGGAGGCCCAATTCTACTTCTATCATCAGAATTAGGGTACATCTGTGCAAGAGGGATGCACTGATTCTGATACCACAGGTTTCTCTCTCCTGTTCCTATTCTATACACTATCTGTGTCACCATTAGATAATGGGTCAAGAAAATATATTTCTGGTAGCTTTAATGTTGGGATAAAAAGCATTACTTTTAATTCCTAGGAGCCAATCGCAGAATTTTTGGAATCATTTAGCTTACTATTAGTATCAAATTTTAAGAATCCTGGTGACTGGATGTTTAACATTTCCCCCACTCCAGTTCTGCTTCCATATACAACACTTGTTACCTTAAGGCAGGGGCAGACAGAAAATCTCACTTATTCTATTAAGGTGCGCAATCCTCCACTATGTCTAGCTTCTCTTTATGGAAGATGGAGATTTGGGAGTTTAAAACTGAATCAAAACTGATTGCACTGCATATTCTGTATAGGGGACTACAAAGAGACAGGTGGTTTATAAACCTAATTAGTTATAATTAGTTCAATCTGTGCACTGCTCTACACTGCCCCATTTGTACCCCAATCTTTTGATGTTTAAACGATGGGCAGGGGAGTAATCATTCTGACCCCTTACCCTGCAGAAGCACAGGGCTCTCTCTTCTTCCCCTCCTTCCATTTTGATTCCAAGTATGAATGTATACTCATGAACAGCCAGATACTACAAATATTATGGTACAGGATAGACAGTGGAAACAAATCTTTAGATTTGGGTGCTGTAGGCGTAACAGCATCAATTGCTGAGAAACTGAGAGCTAGTGCCTGCAGATCTCATACTGATTTTGGTCAATTTGGGTAACAGAGAAGGAACAATCAGGATGTAAATATACAGCTCTTAGCTCGCTGTAAGCAAAAGACTAGCCTGTTAACACTGTCTTGATTCTTCTTTACAGTTTGGCCTTTTGATTAATATTCACTCCCTCTGCCTTTGGTGGTGTGGAGGTTTGAGTGTTGGACTATGACTCTGGAGACCAGGGTCTGATTCCTAGCTTGGCAATGAAACTCACTAGGTGACCTTGGGCAAGTCACATGCTCTCAGCTTCAAGGGAGGCAATGGTAAACTTCCTCTGAACAAATCTTGCCGAGAAAACCCCAGGATAAGTTTGCCTTAGGGTCGCCATAAGTAAGAAATGAAGGCATACAGCCCTTCCTTTGGTTCCCCACTCGCCCAAAATACAGAGGCATTGCTTACCTATATGCATAATTCTTGGCATGGTCCTCTTTAATCACACTCTGTGTACAGTATCTCAGTAAACAGTACCCAGGTCATTCAGAACTTATACTAATATTAAATGATACAGAACTACTGCTTTTAGCTTTTGCATGGCTCAGTCATAGCCATCCCCAGAGAACAGGGAGTAAGTGTCAATTTAAGACCAATTAAATGCATACCTGGAAAAGAAGTAGTAGGATGTTCAGAGCTATGAGACAGGATGTTTCCTTCCTATGCTATACTCTCAGGAGAGAGCATCAAGTCACTTAAATTTACCAGAAGCATGTGCTGAAAGCCAAGGTATATCCTAATGAATATGTCTAGCTAGGAAACCATTCAGCTATGAGTCATGGTTATAAACACCATTAACTGGATGGCTTCCTGGCTAAAAATGCCTATAGACCATCTAGCAAGCACCTGGTTCCTTTTCTTTGCCTCTTTAATTTCTGCCTAGTTTGCAGTAGAATAACACTGACTGTTTCCAGCTGCAAAGGCGGCTGCAGCTGCTCAGAGTTCCTACAGATATCAGGGTGAGATCTTGTTTAGGGTCTATGGCTGGGGTAAAATGTACTTTTGCTGTCAGTGGAATGTCTTGAGGGGGTTTCTTGAGTATTTCTCTATTGTTAAACATTCAAGTGAATTATTGGTTGGGTTGCTTCATTTTAGTGTATCTTTATTAATATGAAGTGTTTACCCAAATGTTGGCCTCTTTAAATTCTGAGCTCCATTCCTTCAGGAAATGTTATTGTATTTGATGGTGCCATAAGCCACTTTCGAGCATGGCCTTACCTTGGAAAAGTGGCAAATGAACTAAGTATGATAACATTGATATTCATCAAAAATGCTGCTTGGCTCTAGTGGAAGGGGCCTTACAAGAGAACAAGTATAAAATGTTAACAGCAATGAAAATTCTTCAGGAGCTAAATGCCTTCCCTTTTCTCCATTTCTTAGAAACAGAGTTCTTATCCAGCCATAAATACTGAAAATTCTTCACCTTTCAAGGTACATAAAACCCATTTCTCTTACTTTGGACTTCCCAAGCACAGGCTTTAAAATATTTCCTAGGGAACACAGTCTTGCGAATTGTTTTGCCACTCTTCTGGCCAACATATCCACTGCCCAGCTAGGAGTGTCCAAAGCATGAGAGTAGGCATAGCCTAAGCTGCATGTGTTTTGTAGTGAAGAGGTGGCGGCAGTTGAGCAGGGCTTGTTGTCATCAGCTGGTGGTGCTGACATGGAGAAAGGGGCACTAGAGTATCTATGCTGGCACAAGGCAGATGCTAGCTTCAGCAAGGTTTCAGAAGAGTCCTACCACTCGCACAATATGGACTTTCCTGAATGTAAGCCTCAATAAGATCTGGGTCATTGTCTCATTTACAGCCACAATTCTCTTCAATCCATAGAAACCACCAGGATGAGTCCCAAGTCTCATATTTCCTCCAACTGTAGGCAGCATAAACGGTGTAGGCTCCAACCACTGAAAAGAAGCTTTCTGGCCACACCACAATGTGGTGCATCTGCCTGAATTGCCTATCAGACCAGTGGGGTTGATGCAGGTCAGTTTAGGCCTGATTTTGCCTGCTAAGTGTCCACAAACCACAGCCAGGTTTATTAGAAAGAGAGCCTACACAAAGATTCTTCCTCTTTCAACCAAAGGAGGAAGAAGGTACCCACCAGTTTTGCAGGAGTGGACTCCCCAGGATGCTGAAGCATGGAAAAGGCATGCCCATGAATGCTGCATACTCTGCTGAATGCTGCATACTCTGCAGAAGGGCATATATTTTCTAAAACAAAGTTGATAAGCAAACCATCTATATGTTGCCAAAGCACTGTCTAAGAGACACCTCTATGATCAGTGGGCCTGATGACCAATGGATTTGCCGTCACATTTCTTCTCAGAGATAGAAGCCATGTAAGCCCATCCTGTGCTGTCACAAAGTAGAAAAAAGTGGGCAGCAATGCACATAAATGCACGTACACACACACACACACACACACACACAAACACACACAATTGTATAGAGGAGAACACAACTATGAGTGGTTTCTTCACTGCAAAAACATTGTGTAAGTTTGATGCTAAGCTTCACTGATGCTTCTAACAAAATATTTAGTGTACACACTTCATCTACTTTTGCATGTGAAGTAGCTAGTAGTGTTTTCTTCATGGCTTTCTTTAACTTTAGTTCCCCACACATCTGTAATTTTAGTGGAAGAAATGACCCATTCCCAGGTGTTTCCACACCACCATCTTGACCTTCGGCTTTACCCATCAGAGGAATTTGACCCTTTTCTACAAAAGCTTATAAAGCAATTAATCTACACAGAACAACAACTAATCTGGCTACTTGTCTGGAATTTTTTAAAAGGGAACATCAGATCAATTAAGAAAGAAGAAAAGAAGTGATCTACAGTAAAAGAGCAAAGGCCATAATAACCTTGCTTGGCAGGTCATTCTGATTTCTTTCGTTTTAAGGGAACAGATGTTATTCATTATCCTTTACTAAAACCTCTAACTCATGAGGCATTTTGTGTAGAAGCAAGAAGGTTAGGTTATTTTCTCCCTGCCACACTCAAACATGGTGTAAAACAGAAAACTTGGTCTTACCTTCTTCGTTTCTACTTGTTAGATAGGCAATGATCCAGACATGGGGCACCTTCCCTACTCAGCCAGTACGAGGCAGATGTTGAAGAATATGTCTCTGGGCTGGAGTAAGAAAGCATTATCTCTTCCTCTGGACATCCAGTCACTCCTAGACTATCTTTGGAGACCCCATTCAACAAGCATACCACAGTCAACAGGTCCTCCAACAAAGGTAGGTTCTGGGTTATTGTGCATTAAATGAGCAGAAGGGCTATTCATAATTAATGCTACATTCCCTGTTCTCTCTGGTGTTGGACTGTGGTCTGATCACTGTGGTGGTCTGGAAGGCACTTAAACAATCTTACATATACCCTCCTTATCCATTGATTCTTTATTCATGGATTCAACCATTCATGGCTTGAAAATATTCCAAAAAAACCATACCTTGGTTTTGTCATTTTATATAAGGGACACCATTTTACTACACCATGATATATAATGGGACTTCAGCATCCACAAATTTTGGTATCCATAGGGGTCCTGGAACCAAACCCCAGTGGATACTACTACAATTTTTCTCCAAGCGGTCCACAACAGCTTCCTGAATACACCTGAATAGTGCCCAAAACATCTGGGGGGCAGCAGTTTGGCTATCCCTGATGTACCAAGAGTTTTGCAGTGCCATCTTTACTCTTGGAAGATTATTTAATTCACTGACAACTGCTAGACACATTTTGACTTCTACCTCCATCAGCAGCTATTTTACAGCTTTCAGGAATTAAATACATGCCATCTATATTCCCACAGAATTGCTCTCATCTTATTTTAAGAAAAAAAGTACTGTTATTCCCATGAATCTTTAAATGCTAGACCTCCCAAGTGAAGATATATTTTCTCCTTTTTTCTAGAGATAATAAAATTCACATCCAAAGCTTTAAGATGTTAAGAATGTTCTCAGCAATGTTTCAAATTATTTAAAACCTAAATTGTGGCCCGCTTATAATACCCTACTTGGTAAAAGTGGTCTCCTAAGTTAGTTGGGGAGAATATGAAAAAAATCTCTGGACTAATGTACAAATGTTCTCTATAGAAGCACTGGAACATTATGCTTGAGTACATTCTGAAAGTGTTGTACTCCAGCCTTGAAAAAACCCTGGACTGCAAGTATCTTACTAAAATGTCCAGAGTGAACTGGCCAAGCCAAAAAGCAGTATTCAGTAGAGTAATCTGCTTTGTGCCACATCAGAGAAATGGCCCTTGTAGTTCAGCAGTTTATGCTGAATGCCAGCAACTTTCCAATGTTTCAGGTAGAGGTTTTGATCCAGCATGTCATCCATCTATGATTCTTCAGCTGGACTGAATCTGAGGCATTGCACATGCTAAGTATGTACTCCTCCACAGAGCCTCAGTTCCCTTCCAAGGTGATCATTTCAGGAAAGAGAAATGGTTGCAAAATAAACCATGACAATGACTTGCAAGATAGGCAAATATCTCTCCACCACTGACAATTACAAGGAGATGCTGCCTTGTACTGAGTCAGACTGCTGGTCTACGTATCCCAGAAACATCTACTCTGAGAAGGAGCCACATTCCCAAAGTCTCAGGCAAGGCCTTCATAGCATATCTTGTCTCCAACATGATGAAATAGCATACAAATGTTGGCATTGTTAAAAGTCTGTAGACATCACAGAGTTTCTTGAAGATGGAACACTGTTCTTTGAGATAAGAGTTTCCTCTCATGAATTTGCAACCACTTCAATGAGTCTTGACAAACAGGAAGAGAATAGCTCGCTCAGCAAATATCAGAATTTGCACCAGTAAATTTATATCAGTATGATCTGCAACACTTCAAATTCTTAAGGCAGGTTGGGATGTTTCTATTGATAGACACCATCTTAACAACTATATCTGTAAACTCTAAGGATCTTAAGAGCAGATTCATCTTTCTGTGGCCCTGGTCCAGAAGACTGGATGTCTCCCTTGGGCAGCAAGCAGGAGTCTATGATGAGGAATGCAGAATCTTCACGTATTTTAGGTATTAAAAGTAAGAGAAACTCTGGGTGGGACAGACCAATGATGAGTAGTCTCCCTTATTTGGTGTTATCCCTAAGAAGATGTAGGAAATATTCTGAAATGTTGTCTCATGGAGATGCCTGGGACAGAAGGATGGGATGCAGAAACTTCAATACTGAATTTCATAACAAGATCCTTTGGTTCCAGGCTTGCATACTGATTCTTCATTAAAACCTCTAGGATGGCTGAGCAAAGAAGGATGTCTTCTGTGCTGCAAAGTTTTGCAGCTTGAATTACTTCACTTTCCTCTAACTCAACACCTGGGTTACTCTACAAAGGAAAATTATCCTAACTAACACACTGTT
Source organism: Sceloporus undulatus (assembly GCF_019175285.1). Classification (NCBI taxonomy): domain Eukaryota; kingdom Metazoa; phylum Chordata; class Lepidosauria; order Squamata; family Phrynosomatidae; genus Sceloporus; species Sceloporus undulatus. The sequence continues at coordinate 193,054,378 of NC_056523.1, forward strand.
CCTGCAACAGCAGACATGTGACTAGCTCTCAGAAGGAAGGGTAATACCTCCTAACTTAGCTCAGAGCCAGCTGCTTCTTCTCCCACCCTTCCCAGCAAGGTTTGCCTCCTACTGGCTAAAGAGAAGGAGCACACCCAATGTCTGGATCACTGCCCAGTAACAAGTAGGATGAAATGTTTGCTGGGACAGCAAGAAGAGGGTACACTCAGCTGCATAGTAAGTAGGCTTTCTGCATCTGAAATGTCTGACATCTGTCAAGGAGATCAATTGAATTTAAGTTTAGCAACATGGTTCCACACAATTCAGTTGCTAATACCCAACAGAAGTTTTGTATGGTGAATTAGGATATTTTTTAAAAGTATGAAGGCTTTAAATGCAAAAAAGAGGTTGGATTACCAACTGAATAGCTACACAATATGTTTGGTGATTTTGTAATGTTCCCAAATTGGTTATTTGTTAGCGCCATCTTGGATAACCATCAAAACTTCTGATACTGGGTATTTTCTCAACATTCAGACACACAGACAGACAACATAGACACACATAGAAATAAAAATATAGAAAACAATTGGAGAACGATGCTGTACCATGTATACCTTGAGCCACTGCTTCTCAGTCAGCGAATCACTATAGTCCACTTCCTTACGGTGACGAGAACCCCGCCCAAACATTTTCTCTTCCTCTTCTTCACATGTGAGTCTTTCCACCTCAGCATCATCTTTAATGATCCAAGATGGCAATTCATCCTCTTCCATTAGACGTGGTTTTCGCTTTGGATTGCGGGCTTCTTCTCGCCTGCGATCCAAATCCATGCGCTGTAAGGAAAAGTATGCGGTGAAGGCACCAAACAAGACTGTACTGACCATTTTGTTATGAACTCAAAATCCTTGGCTTGGGATGGTGTGGCTTTGCCATTTAAAAATATCAAAGTCACATGCAGCTGAGTGATCTCCCAGCACAGGAAAGTCATCAATGCATATGTAAATAAAGTTGCACTAGGAATATATTGATCAGTCTATTGAGAAAGTAGCTGGTAACAAAAGCAAGTAAAGAATCTTAAGTTTCTGAAAACAGAGTCTGCAACAACTATTCCAGGGACTGGAAAGAAAAGACTGACAACCAGTACTGCAAAGTAACTGTGTGTAGCTATGTGCCTCCAAGTTACCTGCTGACTTATAGCAAGGCCATGAATTTCATAAAGCTGCAGAAGAAAATAAGGGCTAAAAATACAGTTTGTATAACTGGCTGCCACTTGTTCACATCCTGACTGACATTTCTGCTCAGTTTTAGCACAGCTACAGTAGTATGCATCTTGTCTGAGATGTGCCACCAAAAGCAGAAAGAGCCCATCCACAAGGTCTGCCTATGAAGCAATCATGTCACATGCTGTGAGTAAAGGTACAGCTATTGCTGGGATTTTGCAGCTATCAATTTTCCCCAGCTGCTGGGTCAGGACAAAGACAAGAAGGCTGCTGGTTTTCTGTGAATCTGAGATTGGGAAGAACATTGTGTGTCCCTACTGAGCACCAGAACAAGGAATCTGGCAGGGCAGCTCTCCATCAAGAAACATCACAGCAGTCCTTGATGTGAGTGGATTGCCTGAAGGGCCACACTGAAGCTCCTGCAGCAGCTGGCACTCTGGTGGTTATTCAGCTTTTACTTTACTTTACTCAGGTGGTTACTCAGCTTTACCCCACATGGACTTTCCTGCTGGTAACTCAGTCAGGGCAGATTTGCCTACCCTATTCCATCCTCTGATTGGCAACAACAAGGGAAGAGCACATGAGTGAGCGATGTGTGCAAAGAAGTGCTGACTTGATCACAGAGAGCTTTACCTGTCCTGTACCTTCCCGAATAGGGGAGAATTCCAGAGAATGATGTACTGAGCTGTACAGGCTTCAGAAACACTAACTGAGGTTCACAGATGAACTGGGAGCCAGCTTTTCTTCCACATAATGGGAAAGCAAGGGGGAGGAGAGCAAAGCAGTGACAATTCACAGTGGCCTTGAAGATTCTCGGGACATATGGCCCACTCCAGAGTTTCCACTTCCTTTTAACCTTTCCTAAGGGAAAGATCAGAATTATGGGTGTGTGGCCCATGGAGGCAGAATTCTTCCCAAGCTGTCTCACGAACTAGACTGGGGAGCATCCCAGGCTAAATTAGTCCCATGCAGTGGTTGATTCCCATCCTTGTACAAGAGAATATAGTAAAATAGAAATCCAATGTAAATCTAAATAAATGAACTGAATTCCTGAACTTGGTCTTTCGTCATCCCAGTTCTCAAGTACCTCTAGAGCAGTGGTTTGCAAACTGTGCCCTTTAAGAGATTTTGGACTTCAGCTCCCAGAAGCCTCAGCCATGTTGGCCAATAGTCTGGGATTCTGGGAGCTGAAGTCCAAAATCCCTTAAAGAGCACAGTTTGGGGACCACTGCTCTAGAGTCATTCAGGATCCTATCCTGTCTTGTAAAGCCCTCTTTTTCCAATGTGGCCAAAAACCACAACAGAATTAGATACAAAAAAGAATGTATTCCAATGTGTTAGATTTTAAACAAATGCTCCTACAGATCAAATAAGCCTAGCATAAATGATAGGCTTTTCATAAGAATGATAGCCTGCAAAACAATAACATGTAACTTTATGCCATCCAATTATGACTACAGCTCTCATAATCCCAGACCACTGGCTTGGGGGCAAATTATGAAACAGCTGTAGCCTCAAACATATGGAGGGCACCGGGCTGCCCACCCCCAGCCTGGAGAATGAGGGTTGGCTATACGTAGTCCTGAGGTATGCTTAGAGATAAGCCTCACTGAGGTTAGCAAGATATACTGCCAAGCTAACTGGATTCAACTGTTGGCATGCTCTTAATGTCAGAAATGTTTATATGAAAAATTCGAAATGAGCTCTACCTGAAAGAGCTCTGTTCCTATGAACATCAGTCAGAGAAGTCCAAACACTGGGGCAAACATACCACTTCAGAATTATTAGTTATATGGACAGCAATGTCCATACACTTACATTAGACACTGCAGATAGGGGGTAGTTTCTCTAGAAGCTCTCAGCATACACTTCCCATCCCCTCCAGTGTATGCAACAGCAAGAAAAAGAGAAGGTGGGAATCCCCTTACCTGTTATTATCCCCCATCTCGAAGAATATTTGACTACTATTATATAGATTTACATACACTGGAGGGCAGTGGTTTTTCTCCTCCCCATCATTTACTAACTTTCTTTCCATGTTCTGAAGGAGAGGGGAACATAGTTATAGAGAAAGAGAGGAAAGAAAGGAATTCAGGCATTTCTCTGGTTAAAGTTGCCTTTCCTGTCCTGTCCTGGTGACAGGCTCTGTGGAAGCAAGAAACATAGGTTACCAAAACAACACAAGGGCTCCAGATTTGGTCTTTTCTGTTCTATTGCTTGCTTGGGGTCAAGTTACTGGCAGAAAACCTAAAGGTGCTCAGCAACTACCAAGCCCATGAGACAAATTAATCTGGTCTAGAGGAAAACAGCTGTAATGTATTACTTGCCCCACGTCTTCAGACAAGAAATACATTTATATATAAAATAAATGTACTCAGACAAAAATCCTTGCTTAAGAAACTTGCTTAGCCTTGTGGTTCCTCAGTCTTTAGTTAAATGTTTTCACTAAGACAGTTCTCTTCTCACTACTCCCCACCAGCTCCTTGCTCTCCCATTTCTACAGTAGGAGACCTAGGAAAACAGTTCTCATTTCCTCTCCAACACACACAGAACACCACAGACATGCAGGAAGTGTTTCTTTTTGTAAAGGAACTTATGAAAGATATATTGAGGAGTGTGGTTCCTGCTATCTGCCACTCAGATATTTTCACCAGTAGAATATTTTCCACCAGTTAAAAGACTGTGGCCTATTTTACAGGGATGCCTGTCATGTCACGCTTGTACTAGAAGGGAATGAACATGGAGGTCTTGTTCAGAATCTGTGCAAGGTTCCCTCCACTCACTTCCATTTCTCTCTACTTCATGCTCTGACTGCCAGACCCAGAAGCATATTTTTACTTAGGACCCCTTTAGAGTATCTTAAAATTAGGCTGATAAAGAAGGATTCTCACCATAAAAAGATCAAACTCTTCCTCATGCCGAGCAATCATCTGGTTTACTGTTTCATCATCAGGAACTTCATCTTCCTCCTGAAAGATTTTAAGATTCCCCCATTTATCTTGTGTGGGCAGAGACAATCTGGTGGCTCACATGTTGTGAGTTTGAAATCAAATGTGGTTTTACTATCTCAATATCTGATTTGGCTACTCATGTGATAATGAGTTAAGTGGTCTAAGTCAGTGGTTCCCAACCTTCCTAATGTCGTGACCCTTTAATACAGTTCCTCATGTTGTGGTGACCCAAACCCATGAAATTATTTTCATTGCTACTTCATAACTGTAATTAAATACGTGTTTTCCAATGGCCTTAGGCGATCCCCATGAAAGGGTCATTCGACCCCCAAAGGGGTCCTGACCCACAGGTTGGGAACCACTGGTCTAAGTGGACAGTTATTCATGTGGCAGAAGCTCAACTTCTGAGCTGACAACTTTGCTGACAATCTTAAACAGTGAGGCTAAAATTAGCATGTGGAATATTAAAGGATGCTAAGGGCTGGGCAGGCGCGGCGACTGAATGACCCCTCTCACCTTTAAAGGTGGCTCCTCCAAGTCGGAGTTGAGGCACAGGGATGAGGCAGTGTGGGGAAAGCTTGCGCTGCCACTGCCGCTGCCCGTGCTGTATCTGGTCTGTGGATAGATAGAGGACTTCAGTCTCCAGGGCTGTCAAACCCAGCACCTTTCACTGACACTCAAATTCACTTCCTGGGATGACAAGAATTCATGCCATTTCCTTCCAGCCCACAGTCCCTTGCCTCAGGATCATACAGAGCACAAAGCCAGGCAATGTATTCAGCAGTCACACACTGAAGGAAAAGAAGGTGAACTGTCCCTTACCTCATCTTGCTCTTCATGTTCTAAGATAGCCTGGAGGAAAGCTCTTCTTTCATGACTGGAGGATTTCTGGTCAAACATGCCAGCCTGGATAACCTTCTGATCTACATTCAGCTTATATTTGGCTGCAGCAAGTATCTTCTCTTCCACACTGTTCACAGTGCAGAGGCGCAGTACACGCACTTCATTTTGCTGACCAATACGATGGGCTCGATCCTGGGCCTGCAGATCCTGGGAGGGAATAGAAAAACACAAGTGTTCTCATTGTCTATAGCATGGTTAGGATTGATTTTAACATGCTTTTGCTTGTAAAATTAACATGTGGAATTCACTGAGTTGGCATGACCTCAGCAGATTATGTTGCCCCTACATGGATTTCACCATAGCTAGATATCTGACTTGCAGACTTCATGTAATGGACATGCTAATGGCACTAAGATGTCTATGGGTGGGGAGCATTTTAACCATTCTCCTCCAGGCTTTTCAGACCCAGCACACACTTTTAATTCAAACATGTTTTAAAATTTAGCCCCATCCATTATTGTGGTGGCAATGCTGCTGTTACAACCCACTTAGCTCAGCCTGCAAACTAGCTACATATCTCAATCCACCAGCTGAAGATAAACATCTTATTGTGTGAACCATTTTAGAGAGCACCTGTCTTGTCATAGCTGTGCTCAGTGAGCAAATTAGAAGCCATCACAGTTATTAGATAGTTCTACTTTTCCTCCAATATTCTTAATGGCAAGAACCTGTATCTCCTGACTCCCAATTCAACATTTTAGTAACTCCATTAACCATGCCAAAAAGCTTTATAATCTAGATAAATTAAACTATAAGAGAAATTTAATGATAAATAAATCGATGTTTTCTGACCAAATCAGAGCAAGGCAAACAAATAATTTTCTTTTGCATTAAAAATGGATAAGCATGTCACTATTTTACCATTACTCCTCCACACCCACCTTCCACTTTCTGTTTCAAAACTATTTTTTTCTGAAGCTGGGTAATTTATTTATTTGTTACCTGATGAGGATTCCAGTCACTGTCAAATATGATCACCGTATCAGCGGACTGCAGGTTTAGTCCCAGGCCCCCTGCTCGAGTGCTCAGCAAAAAAATGAAATATTCAGAGCCCGGCTCATTGAAGGTTTTCAGCAGCATGCCACGATCTTCTGCTTTAGTGGTCCCTTTAAAAGTCCAGAGAATAAAGGATTTTTCCTCCTGCTATAAATAGTTTATTTGCATGTAATGGCTGTCACTGGAGAAAATTCAGAAGTCTAGAGGAACACAGCATCAGTCCACAGGGGGAAAATATTTTATGCTGGGCACTAGAATAATTGAGGAATATCTGTATATAAAGTGTAAAAATGCAGGGCAGTTTTCATTGACAAGGGATCTTCTCATGTATCTGAGCAAAAGAAACCTCAAGGCATAGGTGGAAGCCCCTTGTCACATACTGAGACATAAGAAGACCCCTCATCAATGACCCTGCCCAGCATCTACCCTTATACACTTTCCCTAAATGTATAAGGACTAGGTGTCTTCCTCTTTTAAGTTTTATATCTTTGGCAGCAGTATTGTGTGCCTATATGGTTGTGAATCAGTCAGGCAGAGGCTTCTTTTGTAACACAAACCACAACTTTTTAATACACATAGCAAGAATGTAGGTTCAAATGTGGTGTGGTTACAATAATTGAACACGCGAGGCATTTCCCATTCAATTTTTGTTCACTGAACTCCCATAAATAGATCTCGACCTATTTCATTTGCCTGAACTGTCCTCTCCACACACGAACTCCGAACTCAACCAAAGGAACTCCGAACTGTACTTCACCGACATTGCACTTCCTTCAACAACCCAGTGATCCTATCCCTGCTGAAGAAAAAAAATGGGGAGGGGGGGGAGGAGATGGAAAATGAAAGGAAGGTACACTTATCACATGCACACCACACCCCCTTCCCAGCTGCTCCAAATGGGGAAAGCAAATGAGTAAGGAGGGAAAGGCAGGCCAGGAAATCCAAGTATTTGTTCCCGTAGATATAATAAGCTTCAGTGGGTGACAAGGCATGTCCTACCCAGAGCATAGGCAGGAAAAAGGCCTTCATGGGGCTCACCCCTCTACCTTTCTTTTTCCTGCCTATTACAGTGGTTCCCAAAGGCAAAGGAGTCAGGCAAGCCTGCATTCTATCACCCTACTTGTTCAACTTGTATGCCGGAACTATAAGAAAAGCCAAGCTAGAAACAGAAGGAGGAGGAGTGAAGACAGGAGAAAGGAACATAGACAATCTAAGGTACATGGATGATACCATAATAATGGCGGAAGACATCACAAACATGGAACGGTTACTAAGGAAGGTAAAAGATGCAAGTGCAAAGGCAGGCTTAATGTTGAACAAAAGAAAACAAAAATTATGACCACAGAAGAGATGTATAAATTCAATCTAGACCATGAGGAAATCAAAATAATTAAAGAAGCCCTGTACTTTGGATCAAATATTGACCAGAATGGTGACTGCAATCAAGAAATAAAAAGAAGATTAGTGATGGGAAGTTGAACTAAGAAAGAATATTTGATCCTGAAGAGTAAAGATATACATTGAGCACAAAAGTTAGAATCGTCCAACCCATCATAGTTCCCATCACTATGTATGGATGCTGGACAATAGAGGAAGCAGACAGAAGAAAAATCAACTCATTTGAGATGTGGTGCTGGAGAAGAGTACTGTGTTCCACTTTTTTACAAAGTTCCACACAAACCTTACTGAAGATATATAGAACCCCTTGATCAAATGTATCTAACTAACCATCACCAAGGTTTGAACAGGTACAAAGCAAAATTAATACAAAGTTGTAAGTCCTAATATTAAACTCACCATCTAGCCTGAGGTATTTGAAGCCACGGTAAGCAAAATAGTCTTCCATGATGGTCATGAGGGAAGTCATCTGACAGAACAGCAGCACCTTATGGTTGGTAGCCCGTAACTTGGGAAGAATTCGGTCCAGGAGTTCAAATTTCCCTGAAGCACGGTACAGGTCAAGTCTGGATTGTGCACGAAGAGGAAAAAACAGAGGAATTGTGGCTTTCCCCCCCACCACAGTAGTTTTCAAACATTACAACCTGTGGATCCTCTTTTCACATTGGCCTATCTGCTGTTTGGGTATCTGCCATGAAAGACATGTATGTGTTTAGGGAATTCTGGGACAAGTTCTAAGATACACAGGTCAAGTCTACTGGGTATCATTGTAATGAACTAACAGGGCAGCACTGGAATATAACTAACACTGCACCTAATATTTGCAAGGAAAAGCTGGAAGTGACTGACAATCTGATTTGCAGGGAAGTTTTCTGATTATCTTGTAATGAATGCATTTCAATAAGGTTTGCATATAATGACAAAGTAACCCAGATCACAGAATACCGTTTGAAGGTCAGTGCTCTAACATAGTAAACACATCTGAAGACACACATCATAAATTCCCAGCTAAATCATGCCAGAAATGCACCCCCCCCCCCTCAGTTGCAAGGAATGGACATCCAAGTGCTTCTGGAAGCTCACAAACAGGACATCAAAGCAACATTTTGCTACTCTTCAGCATTCAGTTTTCAAATATTGTCAAGCAAAATCTTTAGCTCCATTACTGGCTCAGACTATGGAGCCTGTCCTTGAGAAAATGCAACATGCATACGAAATGTCTGGTGTGGCCAACTTACCCTTGCACAATGCCTCCAGTGAAGCCTAAGTGCTCAGAAAAGGATTCCTGCAACAAATGTATGAAAACTAGTGTAATGATGAAGAAACCAGGCCAAACTCAAGTGCAGATAGCGTTTCCTCTAAAAGACAACTGTTAAAATTGTGAATGCCATTTGTGTGGAGGGACTGTGCTACACAAAATTACATTGGCAGCTAATGTAGTAGTCTTCAGTTTTTAAATGAATGCAGTAAAAATGTTCTACAGATAAATAAGACATATTGGTTGCATGTAAAAGGTGTGAATATTTTACAGAAGTACAAGGCAAACAAGTATTGCAGGATCTCATAGTTTTAAAATTTACAAATCCTCCTATGTGACAGTACTGCAGCATTCAGTCATAATTAATGTAGTCTCTACATTTCATAAACACTGCACTAAGTCTATCCACAACATTAATATCTGAACAGTTAAACTGGCTTCTCCAATTATGTGGTGAACCTGCTGGGGCAACATTTGTGGTGTGGAGAGAAGGAAATGAAGGTGAAGACGCTTGCAATAGCCAGATGTTAAGCAGCTGGAAATTGCTCCCACTCCAGGCACAGATTTCTAGAAGTACCAGTCTGGAGATGGAGCTGTGACCTTCAGCTATCAGATGCCAGGCAGGGCATAACATGGGGGAAGCTGTTAATTCAAACTACTGGACCAACTGGCCCAGCAGGATCCATACTGACTAGCAGCAACTAGTCCAGGGTTTCAGGCAGAGGTGTTTTTCAGCCCTACTTAGCAATACCAGGGCTGGAACTTGGGTTCTTCTGCAAGTGCTCTACTAATGAGCACTCCTGCCAAAACAATCCTTAACACCTACTTGTACCAAGCCACAGTTTCTTACTTGTGGTAACAGCACTAATATGCATGCAACTGCCTGTGAGAATCTGCATAAAAGACAGGACTGAAGGGTTCCAGAAGTCAGAATGAACTGGGAAGTGGAGCTGAATTCAAAAGACTGGAGAAACAGTGGGCCAGCCTGCCATCTACAAAGCATCCCACACTAAAACTATATGGAAGAATAATCAATCCAGGCATTGGTTCTGGCCCATCACTTTCACTCTAGTTGCTCTCAGTGACTTACTACATAGAATAGGCTGAAAATGTCTTAACCACGCATGCTTTTTCTTCTTTACCTCTATGTGCTGAAACATGTATGGATGGTTGCAAATCTTTCTCAGCTGCATTATAGTGTTCATTAGTGTTTTTGTACCACCTTTTCCCTGAAAGAATAAGAGAGCACAATTCAAAATCTTCTGCTTAAGCAAACTACAGTGCTTATATAAGTGAATGCAAAACACTGAAGGAGATCAATGATTTATTAAGTAAAATATAACTCCATTTCCTAACATTATTGTTATTTCCTTTCTGAGGATCAAACCGCAATAGAGCTAAAACTGGATAGTAAAGGGACCATGACCAAAACTTTAAAAAGGGATTTGAGTAGTCCCAGATGTTCAACTCAGCAAGTCTTAGTTTCCAAAATTTAGGGTTTTTTTTTGTTTTTGCTTGGGCAGTAGTTCATGTAAAAGACACTATCAGTTAAACTAAGTGAGTTAAAAAAATTATTAAAGTGTGCAAACATTCACATCTTCACAAAGTTCCTCAAGTAACTATGTTATAGCACAGCACTGCTAAGGAAACATCATTTCAAAAGTGCATCTCTGGGGGGGGGGGGGGAGGTAGAACACATCCAGAAAAAGTATCTGAAAATATTACTACCACAAGGAGAAAACCTCCCATAGTGTTATAGCTTCAATTGGGAGGCTAAAGAGCAATTTAAATGTTATTTGTCTAAATAAGATGATAATCAGAGGCAAATCTGGTTTAGTAGCTGGCATCATGTGAGCCAATGGGTCTTGGTTTAAGAATCTGAAGGCCATCATCTTTTGAAAAATGCATACATGTGCATAAGCACCTTTCTGGAGTTTATTGGCGAAACCCACATATTCAATATCCATCCATTTTCTTGCTGAAGAAACATCTTGTGTTTGCATTAGAGTGAACTAGATAAAAGGAGAACCAGAAGGAAGAGCCATCTTATATGACATCTCTCATTTCCAAGAACTCCTCCACTCTTGGCCTATATGAAGCTCCTAGAAAAATAAGTTACCTTGCAGCAAAGAACTGAAGCTTTCCCTCCCTCCCTCCCTCAGTATCACGAAGACGACTATAAAAACTTTTAAGGAACAGATCCAACTATGTTATGCCCATCCCTATTGCATATTAAAGGGAAAATATGTCATCCAAACCTTTTTGTCCTTCTCTGAGCCATCTGTAAGAAGCACTCCTTTGGCCTGCATATGTCTATAGAGTACCCTTTGTAATGCAGACATATCACACTTAATGACATATTCTACCTGTTATGAGTAGAGAGAAAAGAGAAAAAACTTGTGAAAGTCTAACCTGCCTTTGTAATCCATGTATCCAAATAAAATGTATTCCCAAAATAAAGATTGGAAGAATGCCAACCTCCCCAGTGATCAGGCTGTCTGCGGGATTCTTGGAGTGACAGTCTCCAAAAGTAGTTTCTCCAAGCTCTGTCTCCAGATAAAGGCATTCCATTGTGTTTTAGACTTGTTCTTTAGCTTCAATGAGTGTTTTATTTTCAGAGTCATCTCTGACATCTCAAATGAATTATCTTTAAGTTGACACCTGAACAGCTGTTTCCAGTGTCTTTATGGACAGCAGCCTCCCAAAGTTTCATTTGGGGGCTAGGTGCTAGGCAGACCAATGCAACAGCAGCCTCTCTGTTTTTCTGTTGCTTCCTTCTCCCAAACAAGAAGAAGTGAAGAAGGGTCTGTTATTCACATTGGAATGTCTTCTGACAATTTGCAAAAGTGTTTTTGGAAACTGTAGCATATCTTGCATTACACCAAAAGTGTGGTAAGTTTTTCAGCCTGAAGGCCACATTCCTACCTGGCTAGTCTTCTGAGGACAGCATGTGAATGGCAAGGGGGTCTAGCTCACACTCTTGTGCACTCCTACACACACACACACACACCCCTCTCTCCCATGCACACTTTCTCACTCTCATAGCCCATGAAGCAACTAAGTCTAGGGGAGAAACACTTCCTGCTGAAGTCAACTCTTTTTTCCCCAAGCCTACTTGCTACATGCATGTTGGGGCAAATATAGCAATGAGTGGGGAGGGTAAGTGGCAACGTTAGACTGGGAGGCCATGAATTACATTTGAACTCCAAGTGGTAGTCCATGGAAAGAAAGAAAAAAGCTTGCTAATCAGCACAACATGGTACCAGTCCCTGGCACACTTGGGGCGGGGGGACTGCTGATACCAATATCAGATAGCTTGAAATGTAGTACACTGGACAGTGCACTGAAAGAAGCTTTAGAAACAGCTTTGAAACTGAATGGCTCCCTCCTCCATGGAATGACTTAATAGGGTGGCCTTCTTAAATGATACACCTGACAACTGTTTGCATATATTTTTCTCTGATTTTAAAAATATATTCTGGATATTATTATCGAACATAGTTTTATAAATGAATTGGTAAGAAAGGTATTGTTGGCTAGGTTCTGAGGAATGGTAAGACAAATTAACAGAGTTGGGGAAAGTCTGAGATGTAGCACCATTTTAAAGATCTTCCCATTAGTATTAATCATAAGTACCATTATATACATTCAGGTTAATTTCTCCATAGACTGGTATGAGAGACAGAGAGAATATATGTGTGTGTTTCTAAAGGTTGGTAGATTCTCAGTAAATGTTGTATGTGATAACAAAAATTTCCCAGTAAAACAGTATTTTCATGAGGTCAAATTTTATGACAGACTGTCTTTTGTGATGGGGTGTCACATCCCTTGGTTCTGTGTAAGGATCAGTCAGCAGAAAAACCACAAAGTGTGGCACAAAAAAGTATGTGACAACTGCACTTTAGCAGCAGTATTGCAACCTTCTTCTATACTAATAATAATAATAATAATAATTTTTATTTATATCCCGCCTTTCCAATTGCATGATCAAGGCGGCTTACAAGACAAGAAACAATAAAATACAGATAAAACATCACAATATAAAAAGTTTAAAAACATCATTACTAGGGATAGGAACGGGAATCTATACAAATCACAATTCACTAGGGGCAAGAAAAAGACAATATATTGCACTAATCCAGGGTCGAAAAACAACAACAAGGAGCAGAGAAAGAACACTATTACTACACTTTATTTTCTACAAAAATGTCAGTGGATTAATGCATTCCTCTTCACATCACATTTACTAAGTCAGGCCATTAGTCTGATTAGTCTAGTATATTCTACTCTAGTAACAGTGATTCTCTAAGATTCCAGGTTCAGACCATTCTCAGTTCAGCTGCTCAAGAATCTTGTACCTTCTGATGCAAACCAAATACTGTACCAATGAGTGATGGCCTCACTGTTGATATTATATGTGCTTCCTTTGATCAAGAGGCTCTCCAGCAGACTTTTCAAAACAAATGAATTGGTTATGATCATACTCCACAGGGACAGCTTACAAGAAGTCTTTCCATTAGCAAGAGAGATTTATGTATGTTCAACTACTATCTGCCTCAGTATGTAGAGAGATCTTGTAGCACCTTTAAGACTAACTGAATGAAAGAAGTTGGCAGCATGAACTTTCATAGACTTCAGTCTACTTCCTCAAATGCATTTAATGGAGTGGAAACAAGGGACAGACATATATATATATACCATTGGTATGTGAAAATGTACATTCAGTTAGCCTCAAAGGTGCTACAAGATTCTCTACATACTGATTCTACAGACTAACATGGCTATATCTTTGAATACTATCTGCCTCATATGTGTTACCTTTTCAGGAAGCTGTGCTTCTACCTCCTTCTTTAACCTTCTTAGTAGGAAGGGACGCAATACTTTGTGCAAACGGCGGATAATCAGAATTGTTTCTTCCTCATTCAAATCGACCTGGTTTTAAACACACAGATGTAAGGGAACCATTTTTTTCTTGCTTTAAATTTTATATAAAATTTTATATAATTGTACATAAAAGCCCATGACATCAGTTGTAATTTTAAAAAAGTATCAACATATGATACAACAAAGATTTTACAAAATTATAAAGCATCATGGAGATTAAAAATGAATGGTGCAAAACTGAATAATAACAGCTTTACTTTTGTACCATTCTTTTTGAATCAAATGGTATTACAATTCAATGGGGGAAACCAGATATTATAAAATCGTCTTATGTTTGGTAATTTTTACACATATAAGCATAATAAGGATTCTCAAATATAATTTTTAATATGCAAAATAAAAAAATCTGTTCTACCATTAACTATATAAACTAAAAGCAAATATTTTAATATGAATGAGATAAATGTGATAAAATGTTGAAACTTCAAGGACATTTGGTAGCAGTTTTACTAAAAAGCTGGGAAAGGGCTAATAAAACATGACTATCAGCAAAAACAAGTTCAGTGAGCAAAAGGAGATTTTTTTTAATCATCAGGAAGTATAGCAATAGCAATAGCAAGTACATTTCTATACTGCTTATCAGTGCACTTAAGCACTCTCTGCGTGGTTTACAATGTGTAAGCCAATTGCCCCCAACAGTTGGGTACTCATTTTATTGACCTCAGAAGGATGCCAGGCTGAGTAGACTGAGTAGACCCTGAGCCCCTGGCTGGTATTGAACTCACAACCTTGTGGCTTGTGAGTGGGTGGCTGCAGTACAGTGCTACCTCGGGTTACGAAATTAATTCGTTCCGCCGCTCCGTTCGTAACCCGATACATTTCGCAACCCGAAAAGGCTTTCCGTTAGCGCTGGAAAGCCGCTAGCCGCGCTTTGCGTTTGAATTTCGCGCCGAAATAAATTTCGTAACCTGAAAAAAACATCGTATCCCGGAACAGTTTTTTCCAATCTAACTTTTTTGTATCCCGGAAATTTCGTAACGCGATCAATTCGTATCCCGGGGTACCACTGTACAGGCATTTAACCACTGTGCCAACAGGAACCAATCTACACTGTCTGAGTTATAAAGAGCCTCTCCTGGGTCTGAAACAGTAAGGGGTGAGAGAACTACCCCTACCCTCACAAACCCTAGAAGGTAGGGGGAATGACAATATAGGATGCAAAAATACTAACCTTACCATTGACCTTTTGGGGGAGTGTAACCCCTTTCACAGAACTAATGGACTGCTGTATTGTTCAGCAGGCAAATGATCCACTAATAACATTTAAACCAAACCAACATACATGTTTTAGAGAATAATGGATGACAAGCCCAATACATTATAATAAAACTACCAGTATATGGAATCATACAATGTGACAATATTTCCTTAAATCAGAAACAGCCCCTCTGTTTTGTCAAGGAATGCTGGGAACAGGTTATAACTTTCTGAAAAACCTTGGTCATTTTCTTCTTGACTCTCCCATGCATAAAGAAACGTAAAGACTGGTATCAAATTGGGGCATCTAGCCAGCATATGAGACTAAAAACATCCTGGGTAATGGTTATAGAACCCAAAAGCCCAGGGAACGCTAGCTGAAAATGAATGACTTAGATGCTTCTTCCTGTCCATACCTTTTCTCCAGTCATGGCAAATGGAGCATTAAACCACTGTTCAAATGTGCTACAGCTTTTGAAGATAGTTGGAAGGAGGAAGTTGAGCAGAGCCCACAATTCTGGGAGCTTATTCTGTAGTGGAGTCCCTGTCAGCAGCAAACGACGTGGGGCTACGTAGTGTGTGTTCAGGACCTGGGTCAGCTTGCAGTGGTGATTCTTCATCCGGTGGCCTTCATCAACTATCATGTACTTCCAACGAATCTGAAGATGGAGGACATCACTGGTGTTAGAGTCTATGTGAACATACTTCACAGAGAATGCACAACTCCCTTCCAATGCATGGTTCTGAAGTACAGGCCTTCACAGTAAGGAAATCATTCAGATGTAGCAGGCTTCCATTAACCCAGTTCACTAAGCATAATTTTCACATATGAAAGATGTATACCACTAATCTGTAAAAATTACAATGCAGAGCCAGGTATTTTAAATAAGAAGGAGAAAGTATCCTCTCTCTTCACAGAGGCTCCAGAGAAATACTTTTTGTAGATTACCTCATATTATGTGCTTCAAACTAGTGGTATGCCCAATATGAACAGTCACTCCCTCAGTTTAATTGAGGCTTTAAAACTGTGGGTGAGCAACCATGAAAAACCAATATCTGAAACATCTCCTGAGACACTGCCGCAAAATGACTAGAGCCCACTGAGCAAAAAGAACATCTCCCACCCACTCAATTGAAGTTGAAATTAGTGAACTATGAAAGGCAGCTGGCATGTGGGTTGAGAAAATCTGCTACTTGCATGTGCCTTTTGCACTGGCTGTGCAAATTCTTTCATCACACATTTCCTTCCATATCCTTTCTCTCTCCCTCTCTCTCTCATTACATGTAAGTGCTTGAAAATTACTTTCTAGTTTTTCTTAATACGGGATGGAGATGCCTGCAGCTTTAAATTGTTTCAGAACAGAGACTGACATAACTGACATGATCTGTCCTGAAATTTAGTGCTATACAAGAGATGGAACTGTACCATCACTGCTTAAAAGAACAACAGAAGAATTCCCTCTGTCATTCAGCAGGATTACATAAACAATGAATGCTTCATCCATGTTTTCAAATATTCATAAATGCCTATTATTTAAGTTGCTGGTTTTGGGGAAAAAAACAACCCTGCCTAAATATAGCATTAGTGTAACACAGGCCTGAAACACATGGGCAAAAAGCACCGGCTTCCAGCCAATCCGGGGGTGTGGTGTGCACATGACACATGACCCTAGACTGTTTTGAAGGTAATGAGACCCAAACCCAGCCACAAAAGGAGCACAAAACCCCCACTCCTTGCCAGCAGTCTGTTTGGGATAGCTTTACCATTATGGTGTTGCTGCATTTTTGTGATTTCTGATTATTGGGCTGCATGCTTTCTCAATGTTAGTGATGGCTGCTGCTGCTGCTGAATTTTACTGTGACTGCATTTTTGGCATAATTATGACTACTTTGATATTGCTATTGTTATTGCTGCATGCGTTCAAGTCATTTATAAATTACAGCAATCCTACTGTAGCGTTTTTGTGGGGGTTTGTTGTTGATGTTTTCTCAAAGATTTGTTCAGATGGGGTTTGCCACTGCCTTCCTCTTTGGAGGCTGGAGAGAGTGTGACTTGCTTAATGTCATTCAGTGGGTTTCCATGGCTCAGCAAGAATTCAAACCCCAGTCTTCCAGAGTCCTAGTCTAACACTCAACCACTACACCATGCTAGCTCTCTAATATTATTGTAATAACAATTCAATACTTATTTAATTCAATAGAATGTACCAGCAAAATGTCCTGATGAATGTGAAATCAAATAGGTGGCTTGCCCCCCCCCCCCAACTCTGGTTTATATGAAAATTTAATCCATTCAAGCACAATTAAGGGAGCATATGAACAGCAAAAACTCACTTTTGCAAGGATGTGCTTATCTTTGATGATATATTCATATGTAGTGAGCAAAACATTAAATTTTCCACTTCGAAGCTGAGGTACAAATGCCCGCCTTGCAGCTGGAGAGCCCTAAAAAAAAGAATTAGAAAAATGAAGCATAGCTTTTGGCAAAGTTATCTATACCACATTGAGCTCATGGCCATCACACTGATTGTCGAGGGAGAGAACACTCCAAATGATAAGAATCCTAATTTCCTGTAGCCCAGTTAGAATGGAATTAAAAATTCTCACAGGCATTAGGGACAAGAACTACTCTGTGGGACTGTCCAAGGGACTGAGGAAGCCAAAACAAAGAGTTTAAAGACAAGGGGTTTCAAGGAAAGCTGCAAAGCAGAGCCAGCAGTAAGAAACAGGAACATGAAAAGTAAGTGGAAGAGACTTGTGGGGAAAAGGCAGAAGAAAATGGAATGGGGGGAAGGTGAAAATACTTAGTGAAAGCAGACAACATTTAAAGAAGAGAGTGAGGTAGCATGGAGCTATGCTTGTGCACATCAGTCCAATGACAGGAGGCACTGGCAGGAGGGAAGCAGACAAGCAAAAGAATTGGGGGTTAGTACTATGGATCACACAA
This sequence comes from Sceloporus undulatus, assembly GCF_019175285.1. Lineage (NCBI taxonomy): Eukaryota > Metazoa > Chordata > Lepidosauria > Squamata > Phrynosomatidae > Sceloporus > Sceloporus undulatus. The sequence goes on from NC_056523.1 coordinate 193,072,174, forward strand.
GAAGCATTTTGAGACTGAAGAAAGCAGATTTTCTTAAAAGAACGTTTTTAAAGTAAGGGTGGGCAACTTCAGAGGCTTCAAAAAACATTTTTCTTATCTCTTGATGTTCCATGTATTGCAATATCTCCACTTTATGGGGAAAACACCCCTGGTTTTTTAGATTAAATAATGTATGTGGAGAGTATGCACCTTGTTCAAAAGAAGCACACTTCCTAGAGACACTTGGAGGTGTGATCCTCCTGATTTTCACAAATATGGGAGACAGAGCTCTGAGGCCCACACAAATGTCTCTGAGGGTGCATATGGGGCTGGTGAATCCTGTGACCTCCACCATTTAAAAGTCACTAAAGCAATGTTATAAAATAAGCTCCACTTGATATGAGGAGCCCAGTCAGACCCCTCCTCTGTGACTGCTCAGCAAAGGGCAGTTCAGGTAATAGGAAATTGATCTTCCTATATTTGAGAGATGTGTGGCCCATGGACTGCATATGGCCCCTAAACATAACTTTTGCAGCCACTAAATCCCTTTGGCAATGTTCCAACATAGAAAAAACAAGATGCAATTTTTGGATGGCTCTCCAACCTGAAAACCACCCCAAAATGTGTAAAAACATGGTGGATGCCTAGTCATTCTAATTTCCCCCTTTTAGACATTTATTTTTGGTCAAACAGCAATGAAGTGACATGATGTCACTTATGAAGGTATGGCTCATCCACACAACTGTGAACCCTTGCCCTGTAATACAGTTAGCCCTCCATATTCATGGATTCTTTATCCACAGATTCAATCATCCATGGTTTGAAAATATTTTTAAAAAATGTAAATTCCAAAAAAGCAAACTTTGATTTTGCCATTTTATATAAGGGACACCATTTTACTATGCCATTATATTTAATGGGACTTGAACATCCACAGATTTTGGAATCCACTGGGGGCACGGTGTGTGTGTCCTGGAACAAAACCCCAGCAGATACCAAGGGTCCACTGTATCACAACTGCTCTTGAAAGACATATTCAAAATATTACTTCTTATACCTCTGATGAAATTCTTTACCATGAACTTTCAACTGATACATCCTTCTATATTAGCAAGGTTTTTGAATAACATTTGAAATGGAAATCTGAACCACCGCACTTGCCTTATATGAGACCTTAACCACAGAAGGAGCCCACTTGTCAAATTCATATGCCCAATTTGATAGCGTCCTATAAGAGAAAGAAAATGAAGATTGTTTTGTATAGTCACTTTTTATACACATATATATTATATGTATGTACACTCCTCTCAACTACTTCAACAATTTGACTACATAGTTAAATAATGAAGTCATAAAATGCACAAATGTGTGTAAAATTTCAGAATATCAGAAGTGTAGTGCAAAGTTGCATTCACAGCTTCCAGATGATCAGGTCCTGATCTCACCATATAAGAAATATAGGTTTGCTGCCACACTGAAGAATTTATGCAATTTGACGCACTTTAATTGGCATGGCTCCATCCTATGGAATCCTGGGATCTGTAGTTTGCTGTGGCACCAGAGCTTTCTTCAGAGAAAGCTAAATACAATACTACAAATTCCAGAATTCCACAGCACTGAGCCATGGCAGTTAAAGTGGTGTCAAATGGCATTAATTCTGCAGTGTAGATGCAGCCATAGACAGTTCTACTAATCTTGAAATTCCCATTAAGAATGAATCATTAAAAGCTTTGGAAGAATAATACATTGTATGGAAATTCCTTATGCCATTTCAAGTGAAATGTTTACATATTGAGATATCATTTTGCAAAAGTTCTGATGACAAGGTTTAAGCCAAATCACGTATACAGAGACCAAAAAAGGACCAAATAACTCCCTTTTGGGAAACTTTCCTCTACCCTCTGCCTCCTCACTCCAAAAACCAACCTTATGCCAGAGGAAGTAGGGAGGTTTGGCATGACTAAAATAGCAAAGAGCACTCCAAAGGTTTCCAAGCAATCATATCCTCAGGTGGAAAACCCCAAAGAAACAAACTAGCACAGTGGTCCTCACAGTTTTTACCTTTAAGACCCCCTTTTAAATGTATGAATGTATGAATAAAATTATTTTGTTTATTTGGTGTGTATATTTTTATTCATACATTCATGGATATACATATTTTAACATTTCATAAGGAAATAACACTGTTCAAATTAGAACAGTTTTATTTAAGTAAATTCAATATTTCACTCAACACATTTGTACATTTTACACTCAAAAAGTTTGGGAAGTGGAGAAGGAGGGATCAGGGACTCAAAGTCTCGAGCCCCCCCCCCCCCCCTTGAGCAACTCTCATGCTCCCCAGGGGTCCTGAGCCATCATTTGAGAACCACTGAGATAGCACAGGCTATGCTGTGTTGTCTGCAAGAGAAAGACAAAGTCTTTCTTTGGGATTTGCCAGATAAGAAGAGTGAAAACCATGGTGGTACATAATCTGTTGTTTGATTTCTACACTGAATTAGAGCAAATCAAATTGGTGTGTCTGAAATGAGCCATACACTTCAATGGAAAGACTCTCTCAATATTTTCTTACTATACTTAAATGCTCTACAGGGGTGTGAGAGGTGAAACCTTCAAACCACATGCAGCTCCTGGACCTCTTTCATGGTCCCTGAAGCCTGCTGCCAAGTCACCAGTCTTCCAATCCTTTGGGGTGTTTTTTTAATGACATGATTTTTGTCTGAAAAATACACATAAATAGATGTCCAAATACACAAAAACATCTCCAGTACCTCTGTTTTCACTAAAGTCTTTTTCAGACTGGTGACAAGAAGTGACACAATATCACTTCAAATTTCCATTTTGAGAGGGACTCTGAAAAAGGTATTTTGGCATGTCATGGGAGTTTGGTAGGGGGAATTCACCTCTAGCCCCCAACAGGTTCTCCCTCCATTTCTAATCTTTAATGTTTCCGACCTGATAATAACTACAGTACCATACAATGAAGATGTTCCAGTACATGCTCCTGTCATGACTTCATAGAGGTGATGTCCACTGATTGTTTCAACTTTTTGAGTTCAGAGAAATATGCTGACTAGCATATTCTGTTTAAACATAATAAAGGTATTTGACATGGTACAGAAATTTCTGAATCTGATCATCTTTCTGCAGTGCCAAATGAATCCAACAGAGATACTTACGACAGAGGTACTATAATGAGGAAGGGTCCATTGATACGTTTGTGCTCCATGAGGTATGTAATTAAAGCAATGGTCTGGATTGTCTTACCCAGGCCCATTTCATCTGCCAGGATTCCATTTAGATTATTATTGTACAATGACACTAGCCACTCTAAACCTTTAATCTATAGGAAAAGGGGAAAAAATGCATACCCATTACTGAACATATGGAAAGAATATGATGTCAAAACATGTTTTCTGTTCTGCAATATTCACAGCAGATCAAAGCAGCAGGCTTGCTCATGTACATTTGAGCAACTACACTCAACTAAAAGTCCTTCTTTCTGGTTCTCACCTGATACTGTTTGAGGACACCATTCACCATAAGTGTGGACTGTTTATCCACCCGTTCAGTGACTGCATGAGCCACAGCATAGTAAGACTGCAATCCCCTTGCCAGAGCTTGAGATACTCCATACTCATCATCAACATCTTGCTTAGCATTCCTGAGAACGGAGGGAAGGAGAGAGAACAGAATTGGATCATGCACTTTGCTAGCAAGGTCATTATCATCTTAGCAGTGGCATCAGTGGGGGCGAACTGCACTAGGTGAAACCCTAAGAGAGGGTGACTCCACTGCTCCTCAAACATCTGCCTTTTGGCAGAAACAGCTGTGGCTTTTGCCTGTGTCCCATTAAAATGCTGAACAGATGGGGTGAGTGTGGTGAGACTCAATGGGAGGAGAAAGGAAAGTCCAGAGTTTTTTTAAAATAAAAATAAAATTTCAAATTTAAAAAAATAAAAATAAAATATATTTTTTATTTTTTTAAAAAATCTTTAAAAACATCACATTTTACCAGATTTTCACTTTAAACATACGAAACTATGTACCATACATACTTGACTATAAGTCAACCTCGTGTAAGATGAGGGCAGGTTTGAGGGGCAAAATTATGTATTTTAATATGACTCATAGATAAATCAAGGGTAAAACTTAGGGGCATGTAACAAAGGATCTAAAGAATGAAGCAAAGTAAAACAATGCCAAAGAACTTCCAAAATTTCATCAGGCATAACTGTTTGTGCTCACACTAAGGTTGGATGGATGAGAGAGTAAAGGTAGGTCAGTGCTTTCAGGACAGACTATATTCTTGCTTTTCACCAGGGGATGTTTCCTTTCTTAATAAGAGTTAAAGTATAGAACTTACACTGAACTGTGGAAAAATCAACTCACTTTTTTTTGGGGGGGGGGGTCAATTTTTGACTAAAATTTCTAGACTTATACATGAGTATATACAGTATATATAAATACATTGAGGTTGTGTGTATGATTCAGTGATATATGGGAATTACAATTTATGAGTAACATTAATAAGTAAATAACATAAATAAATAAGTAAATAAATATTATTATTATTATTATTATTATTATTATTACAAAGAACATTACTAAGGATTCTGTATGATGTGGTATGGGAGGAGGTCAAAGGGGGGTGACACCATGAGTTACTGCACAGGGTGACACCAATTCTAGGAATGCCACTACATTTTAGTACAATTGAGGGAAACCTTAAAACATTTACAGAGGCAGGCCACCAATATTAACATGCTTCCAAACAAAAAGGCTGTAAATATTTTTTTTAAAAAAAACACTTGCAAAGTGTACCATTAGGATTGGGTTGGCTGGATGTTTTTTATTCATAAGGATGTAAGGAAAATCTCCAAATCTTCTTCAGCATATTTTTGATGTTTGGCTAATTTAGCAAGGATTATCTCTGTACTGCTATGTTAAGGTTTTGTGAGATGTACCTGGGGGAGGGAGGGCTTTTTAAAACCCAAATGCGCCACCTCACCCAGATCTGCGTTTAAGGGGGGGGGGGGGTGGATGATCCTGGTTACTATCCCCTGGGATGCCATTTCTCATCATCATTCCTTCAGAGTCTTGCCTTGACAATAATTTCATTGTTCTTACATATAAATATTCACTTACTGCTAGTTGACCTGGGCAGAGAAAAATGCCTACAACAAATCTTGCCCAAACTCTTTCTCCTGGAGTAGCTTGCAATTTGGCTAACTTTTAGTTCTGCCCAAGCAAGAGCACTTCCAAGGCTTGAAATGTTTTGACCCAGAGGTTTGTGTGAAGCATTTCCTGCTGTCTCTTTGGACAATGTGCAGCAGAGGAAATTGAGAAAGGAGGAGGAGGAGAATATAGCAGTCTCTGATCATCCCTGTTTAGCTTGCACTCCCTCTCTTTCTGGTGCTGGCAGTTGTATCTTGTGTACCTGTGCACATCAGTCATATCTTGTGTACCTGTGCACTTTACATATGAACTTTATCACATTAATATATTTTTCTGAAGCATGTGTCTTTTTGAAAAGGGAAGCAGGAAGTTATCCTGGGTAATGAGGGGTGAGCCTCCTCCTCCTCCACCACCCTCCCAAATCTGGAGGCAGCTTTTCTGGATACAGAAGACAAGCCTTTCCCACTGCTAGCTGCCCTTCACCACCTGGGGGTACAGCTCTGTACCAACCATATTTAAAGGAGAACTTAATACAAGCACAGACTCTGAAAGGTAATGTGAGCCTTACTCAATAATATGCCTTGCATCCACTTCTGATACATCATCACTATCTGGATCTGGAATCTTTTTCTTCTCTTCAACAGGCAAAGCAGTCTGAGAAGGCTGTGGCTGTTCCTCATCTTCCTCCTGTCAAAAGTTGAGATCTAATCAGTCCTTATCGCATATATAATATGATCATCTACAATGCTTGGAGAGTACAGACTCACTTCATCAACTCTGCTGATAGAACAACTCCACTGAGTTTCTGACTTAAGCAGCAGCCATTCCATCCCTCTGCAGCAGTGGGAGACTATAGGATTTCCCCATTGGCTTTGCTAAAAGACCAATTCCACAGAGTTAATCTTCTCCCTGGACTCATTCTATTCAATCTGGAGGCTGTAAGAACTTTGCAACTCGAAAACAGAGATGGGGAATGTGTGGCCCTCCGAATGATGGTGCACTGCAACTCCCTTGATCACTGACCATTGAGTAAGCTGGTGAGGACTGACAGGAGTTTCACTCCAACAACTAGTCACATGCTTCTCAGCCTTACTTGTAGAACTGCTGCCTGAGATTGCTTTCCCATTTTTTCTTCACCAGTCTTTTCCATTTGCAACATGTCTTTTAAAAAATAAACTTGTTTCATTTGTTACTGAACTTACATAAACTTCTCCTGAAGCTTTCTGGACAAAGATGGGGGCACAATTCAAAAAATAAATAAAGGAACAAATAATATAATATTAATGAATGCAAAAGAAGCCATACAGTCTCACTCAGCTCTTCAGCTTGTATGTATCACAACAAACCAGAGGTTATGTGGATATAATTTGTTGGCAATGGCCACAAAAATACAAATGACTGTCACAGAACAGACAACATGTAGACTAGCTGAAACAATGTAGTATTTCCTATAAAAAGGAAAACAAACCTGAGGTGCATGCAAGATTACTATTCCATGCCTGTATGTACAGCGATCCTGTGGCACCTTTCAGACTAACTGAAAGAAAGAAGCTGACAGCACGAACTTTCGCATTTAGTGCAAATGCATCTGAGGAAGTAGACTTAAGTCTACAAAAGGCCAAAACAGACAGCCTTGAAGGAGGCAGCTTCACGCTGCCCCTTTGAACACCTAATCAGAGCCATGGCCACAGCCCCAATCGGGCTATTTGCTGGCTCAAAAAGAGGTGGCAAAATGCCGCTCCTTTTTGAGCCAGCAAAAAACCAGCTTTTCCTGTGCTGTCATGGCTTTGTGATGCTTGGGCACAAACGTCATGCTGCCAGAGCGCCGTGAAGCTAGCCCACGTGTGGGCTGGTGGGTGGCTTCTGGGCGACATTGGGGCATGTGTCAAGTGTACCACCATGCCCGCACAGTACCCGCAAGTGGGTGCCAGTCTTTACTAGCCCAAAGGTTCATGCTGCCAACTTCTTCCTTTCAGTTAGTCTCAAATGTGCTACAAGATCTCTTTACATACTGATTTTACAGACAAACATGGCTATATCTTTGAATTCCATGCCTGTGTTGCTGTTACATCACAAGCATTTTTAGAGACTAGAGAAAATGGATGGGAAGGTAGGAGAGCAGACTCAAGCTAAGAGGCAGGATATGGTCCTAAATGTCACTGAAAATGATGACAAAAGGTAGTCTAAAGAAAAAGATTTGAGGAGACGGGGCACTGGAGTTGGGGCTAGGCTGAAGAGACAAGGCACTGATTGAGGTGTAAAGCAGTAAGAGTCTATTACAGCAGCAGCATATTGTCCCCTCACTCACTGTTGTGGCACTGCTGAATTCAGTGAAACACTACTCAGTATTGGTAGCTCAAAAGCATAGTGGTCACATGTGACACCACTCAATTTTTGAAAGAAAACAATATTGCCTAAAATGACCCCTAGATCCCGTGGAGGCACTACTGCCCCTCTGGGTCTATTTTAGCCCTTGGGGATGCCTTTTTTTAACCACAGGAAGTGACCTAGAGGTTGATATATGGGTCACTTCCTATTGAAGAAAAACTGCTCCTGAGACTAAAACAGTCCACAGGGGGCCAGAAAGCAAAACTCCCCTATGAACCCTAGGATGACTTGAGAGTTTATTGGAGAGCATTTCGCAATTGGGGGGGGGGGACAATGTAGGGTGCAACACTATCCAATGTCCTTTGTGGGGCCAAGTGTAGACACTTAGCACAACAGTTGCCCACCTCTTAAAATGTGATGTCTAAGAAATCTGAAGAGGGGGAACCCGCCCTGCATTGCCAAAGAAGGGTACTCTCCTATCTCAGATGGCTGTCATCTTCCATCAAGTACACAGCTTTGGGAGGGACAGAAGGGAACACCTGTCTAACCAGGCAGATCAGCTGAATCAACCCAGGCAGTTCAAAACAATTTTCTGAGGACAATTTTGGGACTTTCCCAGGGCACTCCTGCTTCACATTTAAGACTGCAAGTTGGGCTACCTTCAGTTCATGTAGAGTTCACATGAAACTGTTAAAATATTTTAAAGAACTGGCCAGCCTTTCTGGAGACCGTTCAGTTAAATTTTGCTTTTGGCACTTTAAGAAAGGAGCTAGTATGCCTTTGCTTGTTTTACAAATTTATTCTTTGCCTTCACTAGAAATCATTAAGATGTGGGGTATAAAGAAGGTACAACTGGCTATTTGCTAATTAATCAAGATGTCAGTTTGGTCCAGCACTCAAAATTTTCCATGTGGTACTCTCATTTAAAGAAAAATATATGTCCCTTTTGGTACCATTGACCTTACTAGCACCCCTCTACAGAAGCATTTTCCAGTCCAGTTTTCCAAAGTATGCTCACTGCATACCTTGGGGGCAGGTTTAATAAGTTCCCTGCGAAATGGCAACTGTATTCCTGTGCTGGGTCAAGCGGAAGGCATTAAACAAGAAAGCTTTATACAGTATTGTCATTTTTATGGCAACAAAACAGTTAGATTTCTGAGCCAGATTATACTAAGATTCTCAGGTTCTGAAGAGGAATATGTCAACTATTTACTGGCAGATGACCTTCTGCATGTTACTAATCAAGTGGCAAGTTTTACTTTCTTATCCCTTAAAATCAAAGGAAAGCTCTTCCATATGTATCTTCGGCCATACCGTAGCAGTCATTTTAGATTTTGTATATTCATTGTTTGTTTAGATTATGTGTTGTAAATACCATCTTGTATTTATTTAATTGGCTCTGAAGTTGCTGTTTGAATGTTTATGTATTTCTATCACTGCATGTTATGGCTTGGAGTTACTACATTAAATTTTCTTACACTCCCAGCTGCCTTGTCAACTTCAATGTTGGTGGCATGCAGTGAAGTGTGGTGAGGTGACTGTAGCAAATAGAAGAATCCGGGAACCTAAAATTGGGCCCACCAAAGTTGCCACTCCTGGTCTATCAAGTCTGCTTTAATCTGATGTCTACTTTACACCTTTCCCACAACTGGCAAATCATGTGCCTGCCTGGGGAAGTACAGCTCTCACCAACATTGATAGAACAGACTGTCTGGTTAATATACCACACCCATCAAATTGTGCCATCAAGGCACATAACCCAGTAATCTACCTTAATGAAGCAGACAGAAGTTTTATACAATGAAGCTGCCTAGAGGCAGTTTCACTCTTGTGGCTTGATTTACGTGTTACTTAAGCCTAAGGCAGCAATAAGAAATAAGTACCACCCCATGAATTATGTCTTCTATGCATATAAGAAATCTTTGTCTGAAAAAAAGAGACAGAAGAGCAGAAAACACACTGAAGTGACACGTATTAAGCAAAGTTAAAATGTCTTCAGTACAACATACTTTTATATTTCATTTTGCTTCCAATAAAAAGAAAACAATAAAGAAGCCAGATCATTTCTTCTTACCTCTTCCTCCTCCTCTGATCCACTTTCTTCACTATCAGATCTTGGTGCTACTTCATATCTATTTAAACATATATTGAAATTTAAGATTAATAATACTGGAAAAATTATTATATATTAAAGTTTTATGCCTGCTTATAAACAAGGAACCAAACTGAGTAAAGTTGCTATATCCTTCTCTGTCATTTGGGAATTTCAGGTAGAGGTGGGAGAAGAAAGAGACTAGGGGACTATACAGACGGGTGGCTGAATGCCACCCCTGTATGCCCTGGACTGGTGCCACAGCAGCTGAATGCTGCAGCACCGATCCACGCCCCCCCAAAAGCTGCTCTGAACAGCTTCCTGGAAGGAATGTCACTGGCGCGCTTGCGCCCATGATGATGCGCCTTCCAGCCAGTGCCGTTTGGGTGCTGCATGCCATGCATGCCATCATGGATGGGCGCACACCCTGTCAGAGAATACCATTTTGTTATTCTAGAAACATAAAAATAATTATATATAAATTTGGCATAATACTGTAATGTTCTAGATATTAAAAGTGGTGTGTGTGTGTGTGTCTTACGAATGAAGCTACAAGGTCCTGAACTGCTCTTTGCTTTTGCCAATCTGAGGAACAGAAAAAATAAAATAAAATAAAATAGAAGAAATAATCAAGATTAGTAAAACAAAGGAAATTATTTTATCCCTTCTAATCCTTTTTAATGCCAGACAGATATGAAAAAAAATAATTAGTATAAAAGGAAATGAGAAAAGGAAACCAGGTCAAGACATTTTAATGATCTGATACTGTATATATTCTACATAGTTTTTAAAAATTATTTTGGGGCAGTAAGTATGTGAATACCCTGTCTTAGACATTTTATTCATCATTCTATATGAAAATATTCTATAGTCTGGTTTTTCCCAATTTTTCTGCAAAATATGGCTTTTCAGGTGAAAAAATAGAACAGCTTAGTTTTGTGTAATATGATAAGGCTCTGAGATAGTTATTCTATCTTTAATGGAGTTCTTACAATAAAACCTTTGGGGGTTTTAGCCATTGATATCTTTACTCCTTAATCAGAATAGCTAGCTGATGTACAACTATGTCATAACGTTGTAAGGTTTGATATATTAAAAGTATAGTTTATTCAAAATATATTAATAAATTGTTGTGGATATATTGTGATACCTCCAGATCCATGAGGGATCTGTTCCAGAACACCCACCCATCCCATGGATACCAAAATCTGCACATGCTCAAGCCCTGTTTTTAATAGTGGTCTGGCGCACGTATGTGTCCCCGCTAGCATAGTCACACACACACGCACTGCCATTAAGAAAAAGGGGGGCTTGCCATCTCCGAATGGTTAAATCCACGGATTGCAAGTCCACCAATACAGAGGGCAGACTATATATATTATATATTGCTACAAATGAAGCTACAAGGTCCTGGACTGCTCTTTGCTTTTGCCAGTTTGAGGAACAGGTAAAAAAACAAACACTCTCTATCACAGAAAAATTTACTGCCACTTTATAGGGAAATCCAAAGCTATTAACCCATACTCCATGAATTGTCTAATGCCTTTTCAAAACCATCAAAGGCAGACCAACCTATAGGCTAGCAACTCTTGAAAATCACTGAATATAATAACAAAGAAGAAAGGTGACCAAGTTTCAAAATATCTTCCAGTACACATACTGCATTTTTCCCCCAGCTCTTCTGGTTTTTCTAGAACCAAATCAGGGCCATAGTTCAAAATATGGGGATAATGGACCACCACATAGTATGATATAAAAACAAAAACAAAAGGCTTCATTTACATGTGTTTTCCTGTTAAAATATTGGAGTGCAATATCTGATGGCAGCTTACCCAGGATTCATTTCTAACCAAGTGTCCAGTTGTCCTGCCTTTGGGGCATCTGTTCCAGTAAGAATTTTCCCACTCTCTACATGGATCACTTTCACAGGAAGGTCACTCATTTGGCTGGTTTCATCTAAAGGCTGAGAAAAAATACCTGTGTGTTAAATGTATTTCTCTCACTTCCATAAGGAAAGCATTGCCCAATACAATCACCCACTAATTTAAATCTATGATAGAAAGGGAGAAAAGCAATGGGCCTAGAAGGGAATGAGGAAAGAGCCAAAATGGCACCATTTAAAATAAAGTAGTATAAATAATAATAATCATTGTTTACATTTTCATAGAATCTTTATTTTCTGTACTGAGACCCAGCATAACAGTGTCTATGGTGGGTGTGATGGAGTGAAATGTACATCTAAAGTTTGCCCTGCATCATGCTCATTAACAAAGAGCCAATCATTAATTTTGAAGCTGGTCTACCTCATAGAGTTCTTCTAAGTACAGATTAAGTATCTTGAATTCCAAAATCTGAAATACTTCAAAATCCAAAATTGTCCACATGGGTGGCTGAGATAACGACACCTTTGGTTTCTGATGGCTGTTTACACAAACTTTGTTTCATGAGTACAATTATTTAAAATATTGTATATAATATTACCTTTAGGCTATGTTCATAAAGTGTATATGAAACATAAATGAATTTAATGTTTAGGCTTGGGTCCCATCTCCAAAATACCTCATTATGTATATGCAAATATTCCAAAATACAAAACAAAACAAACAAACAAAAAACCCCAAAACCAAAATACAAACCACTTCTGGTCCCAATCATTTTGGAGAAGGGAGACTCAACCAGTACAGGATGTGGTGTTAGGGGATAACTATCAGTGTATGCCATCCTGAATTCCTTGACAAATTCAAATTAGTAAAGAATCGAATACTATTAAGGAGATAAACCTACATGATACACCTAAGTAGTTCTTAGAGCCATTATGAGCCAGCTGATTATGAGTCAGTGTAGTAGTTTCAGCCTCTGACTATGACTCTGGAGACCGGGGTTCAAATCCCTGATTGGCCATGGAAACCCACTGGGTGGCCTTGGGCAAATCACACTCTCAGCTAAAGGCAAAAGCAAACCTCTTCTGAATAAATCTTGCCAAGAAAAGCCCATCACCATAAGTTGGAAATGACTTGAAGGCACACAACAGAAGTTCTTAGATATTACCTTTAAGCATTAAGAATAATACATGAAGCACATAATCTTATATTTACTCAGGGGTCTAATTGAGATCAATAACATCTACTCTCAAGTAAGCAGATATAAACTTAAATCTTAGGGCTCTGCTACATTTATCTGGAAGTGAATTCAATTAAAGTCAATTGGACTTCTGAGCAGAAATCTTTGGGACTGACTGAACTTGTAAGTGTATTCATGGCATACACTGGACACATACTATTAAGGAGTGGGTTTGTGTCCCATAGCAAATTGTGGAACTTTAAAAGTACAGCAAAGTACAATGGGCCCTTGATATCTGCAGGTGTTTGGTCCAGGACCAAATCTATGGATTCTTAAGTTCCATTAAATACAGTTGTTTAGTAAAATGTCTCCCTTAATTTAAAATGGCAAAACCAAGGTTTGCTTTTTTTAAAATTTTATTTTTATTTATTGAATATTTTCAAGCTGTAGATGGTTGGATCCATGGATAAAAAATCAATGGATATGGAGGGCAACTGTATATGCACACACTGTGGCAATGCCATATAGGTTTGTAAATTAGAAAGAATTTCTAAATGTATTAGAATTATATTGTTAGCCACAGATTTTTTTTAATCAACAGATTCAAGCATCCATGGTTTACTTCTAATGGGGCTCAAGCATATGTGGAATTTCTTTTACGCGAGGGGGTCCGAAATGGTTCCCCCGCGTAAAAAAAGGGACCACTGTATATAGCAACCATGTCTTTTTATTCATCTTGGCTCATGCTTCCGGCGGCATGTTTACACCACATGCACATGCCCCATTACTTATTCCAGCGTGTGGCAGCACTTCTTCCATCGCTGCTTTCAGCACATGCTGAAAGCAGCATATAATGCGCCCACGAAGGCGCACTATATACTCTCAGGGGTGATAAGGATAGACACTGAGGGTAGAGCGAAATAGCAGAACGCAATGGATTGTAATATTATGTCAGTGTAACTGCAGAATAGACAAGAATGAATGACACTTCCGCCATGTAAAGATATGATCTTGTTGATTCCGTCTAAGGTGCTCTAAGTAATGAGATGACTGACACTGGTAACCTCTGAAGAGCAGGATCCTCCAGGCTGTGAGTTGCAACGTGTCTAGATGTAGATGAAGAATTTTGCTCTACACTGGGTCAGTAGGTTCTGAACCTACAGTGTGTTATGAATAAACTGATGTTCCTCAAGTCTAGAATGGGACGAAGCTCCCCTTGCCATTTTGGGACTGGGAAATATCTTTAAAAGAAACTTTGGGGAATGCTAGGTGGTGGCACCTCTTGATAGCACCTTTCCTTAACAGAGTGGATATTTCTTCCTGTAGAATTGGCGATGCTTGTGTTGGTCAAAAAATCCCCTAACAGGTGTAAGCTGTCTAATTGAGCTACATATGTCCTGATCATTATATCAATGACCCACAAGTCCATTGTGGTGGAATCCTGCAGAAGGAAGAAAATAGAAAATAGAAGGAAGAAAATGGGAACTACAGTCTCCAAAAGGTGGGGAGAGGATGGATGAAGGTTGTACACAGGCAAAGGCAACATTTAGAAGAATCCTCCCCCCCCCCCTCTTTTTAAGAAGAAAGGTATTTACTGTACAACTAGGATTTAGATGATGAAGATGCTTGGGAATGCAGCTTTTGATAACAAAAGCAGCAAATGGGAAGACTGGGAAGAAGATCACCAGGGCAATGACTGTTTTTGCTGATATGCTTGCTACTTCAGACCATACTTTTTAGCAATGGTGCACATCTTCTGGGCATGCTCCAACTTTTTGTTAGCCTTACTGTTCAAAAGACCTCATCAAAGGAGATACCTGAGATAAGTGTTCTTCCTTCTGGAGAAAGGCTTGATGATCTTAGCCATGCTTGATGCAGAAGATAAAATTGACCATGTAATAGTAATAATAATAATAATAATAATAATAATAATAATAATAATAATATAATAATTTTTATTTATATCCTGCCTCTCCCTATGGATCAACATGCCATCACTATCTATTGGGCTGCTAGTTTACGTGCGTCCACATGGAAAAAGCCCACAACTCTCTTATCTTCTTCAGGCAGGTGTTCAAAAAGGGGAAGCATCTTTTCCTACAAAAATTGCTGTAGGCTACTATAAGAACCTGACAGTTCACAATATGAAGAAATAGTTAAACTGAGGCTTAGGCCTTGACCACTGCCTTGAGCTTTCATCCTTCCTTATCTGAAGGAATAGAATTAGGGTTCCCCAATGACTTGGACAGAGTCGCTTCAACAATAATTAAATTGGGTTTAAGGTTCTTTAAAAGCTTGAAACAGTTATTATCCTGGACCTGACACAAGTTCTCAATTTTTCCTTATGAAAGAGGAATAAATGACTGTGACTTCCAGAATCATCTTGACCCTCTAATAAAGGTGGAAGGCAGAAGGAGATTGTTTCTGGAGGTAAGGACTTTGATTTGACCCTATAAAATACAGGGTCAGAAAACAGACAGAATACATTGCTGAAACTCCAGTTCCAAGACCTAAGACATCCACTTATTTTCTTATGCAGAGACTGTCCTATTTGTCCAATGCAGAGGGCAGAGAGGCATTGTTGACAAGGGATGACATATGGGATGACATATCATATTGGAGGATAAGTAAGTAATGCACTTCTGACGTTGTGGGTGACATTGGCACAGTACACAGCACCTGATTTTCCTCCACAGGCAAGCCGCCGTCGCCAAACCTGCAAAAAGCAGGTTCTATTTACGCCGTGGCGGCAGCATAACAAGTGCGCCACTGGCACACCCGTTACATAAACACCATATGGCGCCATGCGGATGCCGTGCGACACTTACGTAACAATGGTGGCACCCATGTATACAGGGCGCTGCCATTGTTACGCCTTCATCACGTGTGAAGGTTACGGGGCATGTGGGTGCTCTGCCCCCAGGCAACCCTAGCACGTGACGCCCATGTGTACTAAACTAAACGCCCATGTGTACTGGGCCATTATTAGTAATGCTAATGCTGCTCCCAGAACAGAAATGAGGGCAAAGTTGGCATCTGGCTTTGTAACATGATCTTCTCCCTATATTACCACTATATTACCATATTATATGTTATTCACTATTGTTAGTAAATAGTTATTTAAGGTTGGGATGTTGCATGTAGGCAACTAAAGCCTGCCACTTAGAACCTCTGTAGGTGACAACTAGTGATGTTCTGTCTTTTTCTTTTTCTCGGTCTGCCTTGCAATTTAACTGGCTTGGATTCAGAGCAATTGAAATGTCTTGTTACAGCATTTTAAATATGTTAGTCATTCTAACACACACACAAAGTCCAGTATATCTAATGTTGACAGAAAGGGTTGAATTTGTTTGTTTCTTACTGCAAAACAATTTACTTAACTAATGGCCCCATACAGATAGGCCAAAATAAAGCTGCTTCGGGTCACTTTGGAGGTATCCTGTTTACATGATGCGTGTATCCTAAAAGTCCAGAGGCTGTGCCAAAGCCATGCTCCAGTTGTAAGGACTGGAGTGGGGCTTTGGCACAGCTTCTGGAATCTTAGGACGCATGCATCATTTAAACAGCATACCTCCAAAGTGACTCGAAGCAGCTTTATTTTGGCCTGTCTGTATGGGGCCTAATAATTCCCGAGTGTGTGTCTCTTTTTAAGAGTGTAATTTGTCCAAAAGACTGTCCAAATTAGGAATGTTTTCTAACAGCAAACATTTGTAATAGGACATCAGAACTGTGCCACAAAGACATAAGAAGTCAATAATTAACCTTAAGGGGAGGCATACAGTGACTTCCAATCTGGTCCCTTTCCTCATTTGAGAATCCAAAGAAACTGGTTCTTTCCCCCACTATACAAAACACATTCCTAGTAAAACAGAATCATTACAATTCTGAGTTGCATTTTTTTCTCCAAAATCTTACTTCACCATCTGGTCCAATTGCTGCTGTCTGCCCTTCTGCAGTCTCAGGCTTCTAAAAGGAAAAAGATATAATTAGTAGCATCCCATTGTTGACAGAAATATCAGTCACAGGTATTTAAAACAGAACATTTTGGAGAAATGCTCTTTTTCACTGTTAATAACAATAGCAAGTATATGTCTAAACTGATTATTAGTGAACTTAGGCACTCCCTGAGCGGTTTACAATGTGTAAGCTAATTGCCCCCAACAAGCTGGGTACTCATTTTAACAACCTGCAGAAGGATGCCTGGCTGAGTTGACTCTGAGCCCCTGGCTGGGATTGAACTCACAACCTTGCGAATTATGAGTGAGTGGCTGCAATATAGGCATTTAACCACTGCTCATCAGGGTTAAGGAAAAGCAAACTATAGAAAACTCAGTCAAAACCTCATTTTAACAAATGTTTAAGAACATCCTCCATCTATCTTCATTCTCCTGTTCTAGTTAGAGGAATTTCCTTTCCCTCCACAGAGAAAGTGCTGTGACAGTAGTATATAAATCAGACAAAAGGAATAGAGAAGAGGGAAGAACTGCAATAAAGAACAACAAATACGAGATCCCAGGTATGCATGTACTGTCAACCAGCAAAGTAACAGCAGAGTATTTTCAGATGTGTAGCAGTGGTCAGAGTGGCAGTAATGCTTAACCTTTTCTACTACAAGCCCTCCCCTCTCAGTGTCTTCCTCTCCTCTTGCCTCGAACCACATCTGGGAATCCTTCCTGTGGAAGGGGAATCATTTGCTGAGAATTAATACTGTATAGTGGAAACATTAAGCTCATCCTCACTTCTCCCCTATTATATGCGTTTTTGAATTATATTTGTAGGTGTTTTTTTTTTAAAAAATGAAGGCTTACAGGCCACTTTGATTTCTAGATTTCAGAACAAAGTACTGTACAGTAATAATGAAACATACAATATAAACAGTACTTTGTACATTAAATATCATCATCTTTACCACCACGACCACCACTTGTACCCCACTTTTCCCCTCAGAAACAATACTCAAGGCCATGATGAATTACTCAAGGTTTTATTGTTAGTTGTACTGTATATGTTTTACACACTGACTAGAGTTATGGAGTGGCTATATAAACTGATTTATCGATGGATGAATAAAATCATGCCAACATTAGATATTCTGTAAGAAGCAATAAGGCACTCTGTGTCTAGATCTACCCTAATCTATAGTCACGTTATCAAAAAGAAAAAGGTGTTTTGTATTACCTGTAAGATTAACAGGTTTATAGATCTGTCTATCTTAAAGGTATCAAAAGACATCTTTTCCTCCCTCTCCAGTTTTCCTCCTTGTTTTCATTCTTGTCGTCTATTGATATTGAAACAGACTTCTTTGAAAATGGAAAATCTCTGTTTCCTGTTCAGCAGAGGTGGTCACTTCATGATCAGAAACCTTTGCAGTCCTGTACTGCTTGTTGACTTCCTCTAGATATCTTATTTGCCTTTGTGTGAACCACGTACTGGATTACACAAATCCCTCCTTAGATCCTACAGGGCTGTTCTTCATAATGTATGAGCATACTAGAGAAGAACCCTTCAAGAACCACCTACAAAAATACCAAATCCTCTATACCTCAGAATACTTTGTTTCTTGCACATGTAGCAATTATGCAAATTTTCCAGTCTCATCCATAAGATTTCACCCTGCATATTCTTGAAAAAGTGATTTTATTTTCATTTTCATGTGTGTTCTCTCCTAGGAACAAGGCATAACTGAACTGCATTTGGTTTAATGGGTCTCTAGATCTGAAGGAGCTCAAAAGCTAACTGAGACAACCATATCAGACACCCAGGTTATTCCAAACGAGTTATCAGCACTGCTTTTGTTCCCACTGCACATAACAACTATACCTACAAGTATCACCACTGCTTTTCTCCACTGGAATACTTACCGAGTATTATTGCAACAAAGGAAAGGCAGGAGTGATGGCAGAAACAGGACTTAAAGTGACTAGGTGGGGAACAATGTAAAGTCCTCAACTAGATGCTCTGCAATCTAGACAAACCACTGTTTCCAAATATGTTGTGAATGCAAAAAAGTCCCAACTGTGGAAATGTCAATCTGCAGACAGATTGGGGAATGGCTGCATGTCCAGATGCTATTGCTACTAATCATTCTGCTGTCACACTAGCAATTCCAGCAGAAGACAGTCCTGTTCAACATCAGTTGATGAAAGTCAAAGGCAGTATGGTTGTCATTCTTGGTTTCTAATCAAAGCTAGCAGGAGAGATGTGCTTCAATAGACTGATATAACTCTCACAAGAGTACATTCTGTTAACAGTCTCCTTAAAACACTAAACAGAACTAAGCACACTCAGTACAGTGGACTCTTTATACGCTGTGGTTTGGTTCCAAGATCCACTGTGGATAACAAAATCCATGTATGCTCAAGTCCCATTAAATATGATGAGATAGCAAAATGGTGTCCCTTATAAAAAATGGAAAATCAAGGTTTGATATTTGAAATTTATACTTTTTTTGAAAATTTTCAAACCGTGGATGCTTGAATCCATGTATAAGAAGGGATGACTGTAATTCACAAGTGGCCTTGTGGCTATTTGGTCACTGTTTACAAGTCCATTTCCTCCAAACGCCATGCTGGAAGCTTGTAATGCCAATCAAATTTTACCCGATGCTGAACCAGGTTTTCTACTGGGACTGCTTACTGCACACAGTTTATTCCTCTTCATCTCCTCCTCACCAGACTCACCCAGAAGACTGAGCCAGGTTTACACTACTGTTTCAGATCTTAGTCTGGAGTAAGAGACAAAGAGGACTGGACTATGCCTAGACACCTCAAGATGTTAGGATTTGACAAGATAAGAAGTGAAATCACCACCTGAGTTCTTTCTGAAATAGAATATTGTTTTCTTATTCTACTTCTTGCTCAGATCATCCAGTTTTAAATACATGCATCTTGGAAGTGCTTCTAACAAGAAGCTTTGCACAGCCCTCAAACATTTAGCATTCTACTACTTAATTCTGCAATTTGAGAAAGAAAGAAGAGCTATGCCAGACCAAAGACCTATTTAGTATTAAAACTAGAATTCTGTTCTTATAGAGTCCAACCAAATGCATTTAGGAAGCCTACAAGCAAAGCATGAGCATAACAACACACTCCTATTCATATCATCTGTCAGCTAATATATAGAAGCACACTGTCTCTGATACTAGAGAAAATATGCAGCCATCATGACCAGTTGCCATTGATAGCTTTATCAATCAGACTGCTATGAATATGTTTTTATGCTTGGTTAAGAGTGAAACACTACTATTATTCTAACCAAACTTTGGTTCTATAAACAGAGATGGACCCTAGTCAGAGGCAATAGAAATATGAATATGACAATGAGAAGCATATAAGCCAGGTACTTGAATCTTGTGATCTTCCACATGCTGCTGGGATGTCCGCTCCCATCAGCCCTAGTCAGCATGGCCAATAGTCATTGACAGTGGAGTGTAGCCCAACACCACCCAGATGGCCACTGGTTCTCCACTCCACTCTAATGATTTAATCCAGTGGCACTCAAGCTTTTTACCCTTGGGACCCCCCTTTACATGGATATGTGGACATCACACCACTCCCTTGACAGAGTATATAAATAAATATATTTGTTTATTTAGTGTGTGTATTGTCATTCACACATTCATGTATATTCATATTCTAAGATGTTATAATAACATTGTTCAGATTAGAACAGTTTTATTTAAGTAAATTCAGTATTTAACTCAACACATGAGTAACTTTTACACATAAAAAAGTTTGAGGAAGAGAAGGGATCAGGGCCTCCAAGTCTCACATTCCCTCCCCCCACCCCCCTTGAGCAACTTTCTGACTACCCAGGGTCCTGCCCCACTATCTGAGAACAACTGATCTGCCTACACACAGATTTGGTTTCATCTGCATTACTGAACTTAAACTAGTCCCATATTACCTTCTTTTTCTTCTTCTTTTTCTTCTCCTTTGCAACTTGTGCAGCCTTGTGCTGCCTCACCAGCTCTGTGAGGTTGGCCACATATTCATCTGTCTGCTGAAGCAGGTAGGCTAAGCGTTTATCTTTCTTTTGATCAATAAGCTTACGGTAACCTTCTTCATCTTCAGCCTTTTAAAAAAACCACACATACAGTATTTAATTTCTTTAGACTGGAAAAAACCCCTCAAACCATTATCAAACTGTAGCCTACACAACTCAGCCAAGTACATTTTATGCATAAAAGCTTAAACCTGTGACAAAAACAAAAAGCCTTACCATTAACCTGCGCATTCTCTCCTTCTCAATTCTTTCATTCTCCTTTTTTTGCTCACGCTCAGTATTGGCATGATAAGTGGCCACAGCCTTTGTAAGTTTTTGAATCTTGCCAGTGACAGATCGGTGATATTCTTTGAAATCCTTGGCATGTTGGAGAATGCTATTGAGGTACTCCTTTAAAACAAAAGGAATGAAAGTCAGGAAGGGATTTTTTAACATATGTACTAGAACTTGCCATTTTTTAATATACAGAATTTTAGAACTGCACTATCAGCAATCATAAAAGTATTCACTCCAATAAAGAGCAAAGCAAGAAAAAGGACTTAAATATTTATTGGTGGGTAAGAAGCTTTTGCTGAGAATCAGTGTGGTGTAGTGGCTTGGGCATTGGATTAGGAACTTGGAGACTAGGGCTCGAATTCCCGCTTGACCATGGAAACCCACCAGATGACTTTAGGCAAGTCAGACTTTCTCACCCTCAGGTGAAGGCAAATCCATTCTGAACAAATCTGGCCAAGAAAGCTCCATGATAGGGTTGCCTCAAGGTCACTAAATGAGTTGAAGGCTCACAAGAGCAACAGAGAAGCTTTTCTTATTCCTTTCCTCTGCATATTTCTTTTAAATTGGTCACCAAAGCTATTAGCCTCAGCACAGAAAAAAAAGTAGGTTTGGGGTTTATAGGCATCTTTGCTGGGGCAATCTTAACTGGAAAAAATGGTGATGGTGGTGGTAGAAAGATTAATCCACTACAAGTATGGCTGTTTAGATCACACTTGGAGCCTTATGCACCTGCTTTTCAGTAAAGCATTAAAAATATGAGGAATTCCTATTAGATTTCCTGTGCCATGTGTTATTTGAACCTGAAAGCACATGTCTCTATGGTTCCCATGGATCAGATCCATAATGCTCTCTGTCCATCTCCAATGACTTGACCACTTTATTTTCTATGCACTTTAAATCCACAAATGTCCTCAGGCCACCTCCTTCCTACTGTCTCTGCTATATTCCATCTCAGCATTTCAGCAGCTATTAAGACTTTCCTGTAAACTAAATGAAAAGTCAGGCATCTTGTCAGCAACTTCAAAAAATATTATTTTTGAAATCAGTGGGTAGCACTGGACCACTATCTCTCACCCTATAATCTACCAAACACGAAAACAGTGAGAATGACACGCAGGCAACCTTCCTCAGCAAAACAATGCAATGCATTTTTCAATTAAATCCTAGGTTATATGTCTGTGTCAATGAAACTTCCCAGACATTATCCTCCAGATATGCAGCACTGTGGTGACAGGTTTGATTTTATAGCACTGGAAATTTTATCTACCAGTAGCTCCCTTTGTGGACAAGGGTTCAGTAATAAGTTAAATCTCTATGCTAATCAAATAATTACCTACAATAGGAGAAATACATAAGATGTGTAGCTTTATATTTTCTGCATATTTCTGAACAATGATACCCTCTTCTTATTTTCCTCTTCTCTTAACCTTCTCACATCTAGAGAATAACACCTTTCCCACCCCTGCACTAAATCATGTGGTAGCATGACATAAATAAGCCTAGATTAGTCTTGGGCTTGTGTACCCACCCATTCCATCAGAAATAAGAAAAACTTCAGATTCAACTTAACTGTTTTTATCCCCGTCTATTTTTTACTTAACCATGATTTGCAGTTTTGTTCAACCCAATAGGGTTAATGTTAACAACTAATTGTTTGAAACAAGCCAGCCAAACTGTAATGGCCATAGCGTCTTTTCAAATCCCTAAGAAACCATAGTTAACATTAATCACAGCCCATTGAAGCAAATGAAATGGAAACCCATGTTTAAACAGACAAGAAATCTTTGGAATTCCTTCTTCCAGCCACATTACAACCTCCCAACACCAAATGCAAATGCTATTTAATAAATGCAAATACTCTCTGGCACCTCAGATTTCTGTCATCCTTTTGCCTAGCATAATTTTGAGTAAAAGTAGAAGAATGACATACTTGATGTTTTTGCCGGCGTTTACGTTCTTGTTCAATCTTCTGCTGTTTCTCTAGCTTCTCAGTGATGCGAGCTTCCCTCAGGGATTGCCGTTTGCTACGTTTATATGCCTTGGCATTCAGTGCTGTCTCCAGAGCAGTATCTCTTCTCATGCATACCACCACTTCTTGACGCAGCTGTTGAATAAACATTTTAAACCAAACATTGAACCCTTACTACAAGTCGAGAGCAGAGAATAGACCAATAACATGTCAATTCTGTCATCCAAGACACTCCGACCACGCACTTTATAGTGTCCCAAGGGCTACTGCCAGTGTATGAACCAGGCTAGATGGAAACTTTGATGTAACTGATACAGTGCTCCCTTGCCTTACGCAGGAGTTCCATTCTGGACCCCACCGCGTAAGGCAAGTTCCACCTATGCTCGAGCCCCAATGAAAATAATGGGGCTCGTGCACGCAATGCGAGCACCATACAAAAAATGAGGCAGGGCTTTCAGCATAAAAGTGAAAGCTGCATAAAAGGCACCAGCATATGACGCAGGCGCACTGTATAACTGATATAAATGCACAGGTAAAATGAAAGGAAAACAGAATTACATCAGATATCCCACCATTGCCACCTTTTCAAGGGAAAAAACAATATATAAAAACTAAGGCCAACCACAGACCATGATAATGTCATAACCTAGGAATAGAATCAGAATAATTAAGACTTATATGAAGTGGAGATGCAAGGGTTAATGCTGCACTGACAGCAACACCCACTTAAACAGTGTCAACATAACTGGCATTTTTAACAATATGAAACTGTATTAATTTTTACTGTACAATAGCTAAGACACCTGCCAATTTCTAGGTATGTTTTCTGATATATAGATAATTCTTGAAGCTATTTTTTACTCTCACCTTAAGCATAAAGCGACACATTCTAAGTGACCCATTGGTTGAACCTCCTAACATTTCTCTTTTGACTAAAAATACAGGGACCTGAACTGAAATGGCCAGAAGGCTACACCATTAACCCACTCCTACCATACCATCTAAAATGCCTTACAAAGTTGTTATTGGCTACAACTGGAAAAGTGAAAGATAATACCTATAACAAAAGTGCTTGCTACACATAAGCTAATAATACTCTCTTTTTCTGCTAAAACAAGGTGTTGGGATGAATTATTTCTTTTAGAGAAGAGTGGAACATGCTGACAGTGAAATTCTCCTGTTTGGGGAGGGGAGGATTATTTTACTGGAAAATTGGGGTGGTGGCAGGGATCCACAAAGATGGTTGCATGCAGACCGAAAGGACACATGATTCCCATCCCAGAATTTAAACAACATCCATCCAGCAGTGAATGAGGTCAAGCTACCTCCAACAAAGCAGGATGCAACATTTTTTTGAGAAATCTAGGAAGAAACAAGATTTTTAAAATCTAGACCAAAGGAAAGAGCCAAGAATATGAGCAACCCAGTGAAATGCTGGGTTCCGGTCTCTTCTTCTACACACGTCTGCAAGCAGAGTTTTAACTGAGATGTTGCAGGGCTGAAATTTGCCAGCAAGTCATAACCTCTGACTTGGAAGTTCCACTTTCAGTGAGCACTGATAATTATAATGGCATGCTGCTGGAGGAAAAGCATTCAGCCTCTGCCCACAACCACTCTCAGCCACACATTAGTATTATTATCTACACCTCTGCTCCCAAACAAACAAACAAGGTCTCAAGTTTGGTTTCATTTTTCAAAAAATTCTGATTTGATTTAAATGAAATCATCCAAACAGAAACATTGTTTCTTTTACATTGGCATTAAATTACAGACGTCTGAATTAATGCCTCAAATTCTAGTTTCTCAAATAGTCATGAACAACAGTATTAAATCCATGGCACAACCTACCTGCCTCTGGAAATTGAGCAATCGTAGTGCTTTAAGTTCAATGGTTGCTTTGGTTCTCAGGTCACCAGCCAGGGACCCAGGAAGGTTTTCAAGTTCTTGGATTCTGTGGGCAATGCGAGCCTGCAATCTGCACACCAGAAAGAGTCAACATGAGTTTATAAAGCTTTTATATCTAACAAGAGATTTCAGAGCAGTGATTTATCAGTCTAGGCAACAGGGCACACTCCAGATGTTGAGTTATGTTTCTGTTAGCACCAGCCAAAATGGCCAGTTGTCAGGGGAAATGGGAACTGTTAGCCAGACCATTTGGAAGGCTTCAGACTAAGTAAAGACTTCCAAATAAGAAGCAACAAAGTTTCTAAATTACTCAGTCCATTCCTCTCCAATATGAAAAAGTTTAATAACCAAAGTTATAATGCTTTGTTTAAGTGCAACACAGGCTTGCTAAGAGGGGCCCCATACAGACTGGCCAAAATAAAGCTGCTTTGAGTCACTTTGGAGGAATGCTGTTTAAATGATGCATGCGTCCTAAGGGTCCAGAAGCCACGCCAAAGCCACGATCCAGTCCTAAGGACTGGAGCACAGCTTTGGCGCGGCTTCTGGACTCTTAGGATGCATGCATCATTTAAACAACATACCTCCAAAGTGACTCAAAGCAGCATTATTTTGGTCTGTCTGTATGGGGCCAGAGTCTCTCCTGCCTGTGGCAGAGCAGGCAATTTAATCCAATTAAGCCCAAGATAAGGTATAGTAGTTCCAAGAGCCCCAAACAAGTTACTCATCTTAATCAGAAGTACCAATGGGTGGGAGGATAGGTGGGTGAAATAATTATAACTAATGTTACGTTTATATCTGAAAATGGGAAATTACATTCCAACTGAAGATGATGTAAAATATTATTTGAATAAGGCTAAATAGGACAGAATAATACAGATAAGAAAATGTATTTAGAGGCAAAGGAAATGAAGAGGAAATGAAGGCCAGATAGATTTATGGTGTGCACCCAAGCTTCCAGAGAAGGAAGTTCCAAATAATTTACATTGTTTGTACTCTATCAATATGAGAAGCTGTGTAACTGTTGTTTGTATGAAGTATTGGTTTGAGGGAATAATTGGTTAGTGTAATTGATAATCTATTTGTGTAATTGCTGAGATATAAATGGTTGTGTCCTGTTTTAAATATTAATAAAAATGAATATATATTGGGGGAGGGGGAAGACGTCCCAGTGAAGCTGTAACAGCCCTAGTGGCACAGTGGTTAAATGCTGGTCCTGTAGCCACAATGTTGTGAGTTTGATTCCAGGGCTCCAAGGCTGACTCAGCCTTGCATCCCTTCATAGGTCAGTAAAATGAGTACCCAGCTTATTGAGGGAAATTGGCTAACACTGTTAAGGAAAAAGCAACATGGGATATACAGTGAAAGAAATAAAACTTGTATGTGAGAGTCAGGATGACTCAGCAAAAGCAATTAGAAGTCACACAGGTGTAAAAGGTAATGTAGTTAGCAAGTCCTAAAAGCCAAGGACAGAAATGCAAAGTGGATAATTGGACACACCTGAGAATTGTTAAAGTGAACAAGGTGAAATGATGAAATCATTAATTGTGGGATGAACCAAGAGAACCAATGAAATGGTTGTACACGCCCACTGGGTGGAAACTGACAAGAGTGGGTGGTGTTTTTCCAATGACTATAATAATGGCTATGAATCTCAATGTATTTTGTGGGTAGTAGTAGTGAGGAGTTGTATTGGATAGTTTTGGAGCTGTATATAATAGAATAAAGTAGATCTTTTATATAAGACTACTGAGTTGTCTGGTGTCTTGGGTGAAGATACAAGAACCAGCTGGATCCTGTAGAAGTGTGAAGACTTCTGTGGAAGCAAGAGTGAGAAGGCTTGGAGAGTTTGTCAGGGTCTTCAGCCTATTCTCTGTAACTCTGCTGCTTTAGAGCAAAGCTTTAACCACTGGCCAAAACTGGTCAGCGCTGGTGCATAACAAGGTGGTGAGTTCGAGCCAGAGGTGAAGAGCTACAACTCCCATCATCCCTGACATTTAAGCCATTTAGAGTGTGCTGAGTTCACTATTAAGCGATACAGAAATGTAAATCCTATTGCTATTGCTATTACAGAAGATATAATTTAAGTGCCCCACAGTTTTACCGGTATTCTCTCTCTTGAAGAATTTCCACAGGATCAAGTCCTCTTGGTTTCTGGATTGGGGTGATACGATTCTGCTTCTGATGGAGCTGTACCATTGGGGCAGGTTGAGCTGGCTGCCCTGGTGACTGAGTTTGGGGAGGCATTACAGGGGATGCTGCTGGAGGTACCGCTGGAGGTGCTGGTGAAGGACGGCCTGTTGGCTGAGGAGGAATCAGTTTCTGAGGTGTGCTAGTAGGGGCTGCAGCATTTGCCATTGGTCCTATTGAAATACATAATAAGCAAGAAAACAGTAAGTCCCTCTTCTGACAGCATGATATGAGCACAAAATAGTCAAAGCCAAGCTTGTCTATTTCAATGATCAAAAAAGATATTTTATGTTCATTACATTTAAAGCCATCCTTCTTCCAAAGAAGCAATATACACTGGTGTCCCCATCTCATCTCAAAACATTCCAACCTTACAACCTGGGTGAAATAAATTAATTTGAGAGACTGTAACTGGTCCAAATATCAATAACTGATTTGATCTTTTCCATAGTAACCTGTCTTTCTGTCCAGGACATCATACTGATACTCAAGATAAAACATGATCTCAGATGCAGTTTCCTATGAACATACTCTATGCAGAGATGTCTAAAAAATGAAAGTTACAGAAAGGACAGTAAATATCAATAATTATTTCACCACTATCTTGAACATATAATGGCTTCACAGCTTGTTGCTTTCTGGTCATAAGGTTCCTCTAAGCCACTGAAGTAAGCTGCAGGGATGTCATAGAATGTTTACAGATTTCTAACTTGACAGAACATATCTATGCAGGGTAAGTGAACCAGCAAAGACAACTCTTCCCCAACAATAACATGTCTCACAAAACTGCAAACTCATCTGGCTTGTTGTAAAACATAAGGGTTAAGAAACAAAAGGAACTATACGGTGATGTGGGTGCAAGGAAGTCAGAAACAGAGCCCAAACTATACAATGTAAGTCATCAGTGAGCAACTTCTAAGGTTATGGGGGACATTTTCACCATTTCCACCCAGCAGGTGGTACTCATATGTACAAACACAGCAAGTAACTTCACCCACAAAATGGAAAAGAGCAAATATACCCACCTAATGAAGCCTTGCAAGAGTGCAATATTCCATTCATCACCTACTTTGGGATGCTCAGGGTGTATTTCAGGCCTGATACAGCCTTCTATGGAAATAGGGAATAATCTTCCATCTCCTCCAGTTTTTTAAAGCTTTTTTGGGCCTGCCTAGACACAAGATGAACCTCCAGCAATAGCCTTTCAATAGCAACTGTGTTGCCTAAAGGCTTAGGGAGGGGCAATTTACTATTTTTAATTCCCCCCACAAAAATCTGAGGAAAGGAGGGGACAAATAGCCAAACTAAGGGCACTGGTGGGCTACATGCAACCCATTATTATTATTATTATTGTTTATGCTTATTTATATAGCACTGTAGATTTACACAGCACTGTACATATAATCAGTAAAATAGATAAAAAAACAATCACGCAATGCCTGGGAATGCTTCCCTGAACAGGATGGTCTTCAACTCAGTTTTGAAACTGATCAAAGAAGTGATGAGGCCATGGGACAGCACTTTCCCATTCCTGATTTCCCATCCTGCAAGTCCAAACATTTAACCTTGCTGTTGGTTAAAAAGGCTTTAAAATTCTAGGGCTCAGAAGTGGTGGTGGTGGTTCTGAAACCAATTCATCTTTTTTGAGGGTGCCAGTGGATGCAGTCCCCACTCACCGCCATTCAGTTCCCCAATCTCTAAGCAAAATATATATTTGTATCTCCTAAATAAATAAATTATACACACACACTCACACTTTCTGATAAATCAGATATTCTTGATCGTTGAAAATATGTCTCTCCCCCTCCAAACAACCCATTTGAAAACATACAATAACACCCACCACAACCTACGATTAATGAAGAAGAATCAACTCTGAAATTTAATGCCATTTTTCAAACAGGTAACATTTTTATGTTAACATTACTGTGCAACCATCTCAAGAGAGGTCAGTTCAATTTCCTGCAAAAATGGCCAAACAGGTACTACTGAAAGAGTGTGATATGCCATCTATGTTTTATGGATATTTCACTGGGGCAGCTTTGTTGGTCTGCCCACTTCCCACTGACAATCTCACCTTCAGGCCAGGGCTTTGGGGGTCCACCAGGGGGCTGTCCAGGCATTCCTGGAGGAACTCCTGAGGGTCCAGGAGGAGGCATGTTAGGCCCTCCCATACCTGTATAGACATTAGACAGAGATATAAACAAAGTAAGACATATTTCTGACAGAGTCAGACCTGAGTTCGATCCCTGTTTGGCCACAGAAATTCACTGGGTGACCTGGGGTGAGTCACACACTCTCAACCCCAGAAAACCGTGTGATAGGGTTGCCATAGGGTCACCATAAGTTGGAAATTATTTGAAGGCATACAACAAGACTTACTTCTACACAGTTTACTTCTGTTCCTAAAACAAGAGAGAGGAAGCCATTGTTCTAGCAGTAGAGAGACAGGTCTCGAAGCTTCAGCACTCACCCCAGGAGGGTTCTGACTTACCATGAGGTCTGTTGTAGTTTGGAGGTGTTGGTCCCGGTGCAGGCCCTGGGCCTTGCACTGGTCCTGTTCCAGATACAGAAGGTGGAGGTAGAGTTGGCATTTGCTGCTGCATTCCTGGCATTGGTCTTTTTCCCTGCACTGCCATGTGAAGATGATCAGGTAAAGGCTGTCCTCTGGCAAGCATCTTGTAGGCCATGATTTGAGCCCTCAATTGATGCAGCTGATTCTGGTTAAAAGGAGTAGGGCCCCGATTCTGCTGCCCCAGTGCTTGTGGGTCAGTACCATCTAATGGGACTCCGCCAGGGCCGGAGGGCATCTGGGGGCCAGAAGAAGGACCATTAGCTGGAACTGGGCTTGATGCATGCTCAGAACCACCAAGTGGAGAAGGGTAACCTAAGGAAAAGAGATAGACATTCATTTTCAGTGGACTTCCTGTCATTTAAGTTAAAACAGAATTTTAAACATACTTGTGCATGTTAATAGACATACTGCTTCTATTTTCTAACTAATATTTTAAACTGAAAGTAATTATACTTTTAGTGTCTGCTAGGATTCAAGGTCTATAAACATTCAAAATATATAGACGAGCAACAGAGTTTGCAGAAGATTATCTAGATACTGAGCTTTTTCACACATAGCATTACTTTTTGGTACAAGACATTTGGGCAAGTGTTAATGAGCCTAGCATCCGACTCACCCCCAACACCCCACTCTCTTTCTGTAAAGCCAGGTGCAGGACATCTGTGAAGTTTATTTTTACTTTTAAACAACAATCTCAGTTTGTGTTACCTCTGAGCCCGGGATCTTGCTTCAAAAACAAACCCTAGTTTAAAAACCAGCTTCAGAATGTGTGGCTTGAAATTGGCTTGTTTTTACAGTGACTAAAGGAGCAATTATATTTGGGAGGGAGAGAGGATAGAGGGACTTCCTTTTCTTATGTCTGTTGAGCTAGGGGGTGGGGGGAGATGTCTTTTTTCCTTTTTATTTGGCCTTTCACATACATTTCCCTTTTGGGGGGAAATGTTTCCCTTCCACTGTCCTCAGTGGAAAGGTACTAAACTACACCAGCTCCAGAACTGATGTAGTTTTCCTTCCATCTCAGGTACATGTCAGGGGGACAGGACAGCTTTGGATCCTGCATATTCACAGCCTCGTCCAGCATATCCCCTGGTGCACCTCCTTTTTGTCCTCCTTCATGGTGAAGTTGCGATGCCTGAGAAGCACCAGTTATCCACAGCTACATGTGGGAGATTTGGAAAGTTGGATCTTTAACATTGTGGGTAGACCTGTCTCCCTCCTCTTAGTGAAGAAGAACTGAAAAAATTATAATGCCATTGTCCCAAGGAACATAGAACTACATCCCATGGTTCATTTTAAAATTGGGATCCCTTCCTGAAACATAAGGCTAAGCCAAGATCTATTAAAATGGCACTAGCCCTGGTTATGCAGAAGGAAGTGAGTGGAGTGGAAATATGTGTACAATACATCGCCCAGATTTGTTAGTATGTATTTATATACACCATGATCTAGGGCAGTGGTCCACAAACTGTGCTGTTGAAGAGATTTTGGACTTCAGTTCAAAGAATCCCAGACTATTGGCCAACATGGCTGAGGCTTCTGGGAGCTGAGGTCCAAAATCTCTTAAAGAGCACAGTTTGGGGTTTTAGATCTAGGTCCTTAGAGCAAACACTGGCAGAAAGCAACTGCAGTACTATTACCACCTGCTACATCTGCCATTCCATCCCATCAAAAACACATTTTTATGATGTCCTGACACACTGATTTCTTGCTAAAACACTGCTCTCCTATACAGCTTTGACTGATCAACAAAATGTATCACATCAATAGCAACACAAAACTGAAGACTGAATGGTCATGGAATAAAAATGATTTATACACATCGTGGCAATTTTTCTGTTCTTGCCATTTTATCTCAAATTCAGTAATTTCTATCAACATTTGACCCACATGAATCCTGAAGGAAAGTGTACCTTGGGAATGCTGATCCATAGGGCTTGGAGGAGGCCCCATTCCTGTGTGCCCACCAGCCCTCATCCCCATGCCTTTCATTTGGCTGTAACGAGGGTCTTCAGATATTCCCTTTTCATGCATGGAATCCATTGGCTGCAACAACAACAACATAAAATCAAATTTCTAGAATCCATGTAAACAGAATCTATTCTAATGTAGGAGCTAAACTACATCTGCCTACAGGACACAACCACCAATTCAGCAAATTTTCACGTGAAACTGCTGATAAATAAATCTTAGGTATTCTAGAGAAATCAAGATTCAATCTCCATTCCTGAAACTAAGTTCTACTCTATACAGTCGGCCCTTCTTATACACTGATTTTTTTATACATGGATTCAAGCATCCACGGTTTGAAAATGTTCCAAAAAAGTGTACATTTCAAATATCAAACCTTGATTTTCCATTTTTTATAAGGGACACCATTTTGCTATATCATTATATTTAATGGGACTTGAGCATCCACGGATTTTGTTATGCACGGGGGACCTTGGAACCGAACCCCAGCGCATAACATGGGTCCACTGTACAATGCATTGTAATAAGTATTTATGAATATGGGTGTATATGTTAAGCTGCTGGGGAGGAAAAAAATTCTTACACACATACCACATACATCTCAAGATATTCTTATTTCCCCAGTATCATGTGACTGAGGACCTAAAGGCACCAAATCCCATCAGATCATGGAACCTGAGCAGGATCAGCCCTGGTTAGTACTTGGAGGGGAGACCGCCAACAAATACTAAGTGCTATAGGCTATATTTTAAAGGAAAGAACTAGCAAAACCACCTCTGAGGATTCCTAGTTTAAGAAAACCCTATGAAATTTATGAGGTTGCTGAGGGGCAACTTGAAGGTATGTACACACGCACTACACCATGTGATTAAAATATATACATTCAATTGTACGAAATACATTTAATATTATTTATCATGTTTAATGTATTTAACATTTAGTCTTAAATACATTTAAGATTAATAATCTCCTAATGTCCTGTGCTATTGTTTTAACATCAGACTTTACTATTCCAACAGAAATGCATATACTGAAAACAAAAAGAATAAGTTGAATGCTACTGACTGGAGAAAGCTTTGTCTAAAGAAAGACACCAGAACTCAAAAAACAAACAAACAGATAACTGTCTAAGGACAACAAAATAACAACAAAAGCAGATTCCAAAGGGAAGTAATTTCCCGAAGCCCTATGTACTAAAGGCAGAAAGATAAATAACTGACTTTCTCATCATAATAGACATGAGGGGAGGGAACAAAACCTTCAACATATAAATTCTCTACACAGAAAGATAAGACTGAGAATATATTAAATTCTATTAATGACAACAGTAGAGCAAAGCAATTCCACCAAATATACATGCAGATGTTATGTTTTACTACCTTATGCATCTGGTGCATGTTGTCCTGAGAATAACCTCCAGGCCCCTGAGGTGGTATAGGGTGGCCTGCCGATGGAGGCCCTGGGCTGGGGCCCATCATGCTGTGTGCAGAACCAGGGGATGGTCCAGGACTGGGTCCCAGCATAGCACCAGGAGAAGGCCCAGGCCCCGGAGAAGGCCCAGGACGAGGTGTCCCCCCCATAGGAGGATCAGGAGTAGACATTTTCAATGAGGGTATTTAAAATAATATCCTAGTGGAAGAAACAGCATTATTAGGGGACAAAAAGCCACAATTATTTCACATCTCTCAACAAAACACAAGCAGTGATTTACAACAGTGGTTCTCAAACGGTGCTGAAGGGGAACAGGAGACTTGGATCCAAAACACATTGCAGAAATAATCCAGTTTGAGACCACTTAGAATCACAGAGTTGGAAGAGACCACAAGGGCCATCCAGTCCAACCCCCTACCATGCAGGAAATCCAAATCAAAGCATCCCCGACAGATGGCCATCCAGTCTCTGCTTAAAGACCTGGCACAATGCTAGTGAATCCTGGAAACTGTAGTTTTGTGAGTCATTTAGCCTTCTCTGTCAGAGAGCTCTGGTGCCACAATAAGCTATAATTCCCAGGATTCCTGAGCACTGCGCCAAGGCAGTTCAAGCAGCCTCAAACTGGATTATTTCTGCAGTGTGTTTTGGACCTTGGTGACCCTGATCTTTCTTCCTTCTCCTTATCTTCCCAAATTTTTGTTCCTGGAGGAAAAGAGAAAGGCAAGGCGGGTGCTTGGAGCCTCTGCCTGAAGGAAGAGGAGAGCTATTTCCTTATAAAAGGTTAAAAAAATGAAAAATATTGAAAAATTCAATATCCAGTCCAATACTTATAATAACTGCAGATAAAAGGAAAAGAAAAGGATTACATCATTGGGACTCATATAAAGTAGCCTTTACACTTTTTTGTGTACTACAAACCCATCTGTCTGCATTACTACTGCTTTATGTACTGCTCTCCTGTTAGATTATGAGGTGAATAGGACCACCTGTTTGTATTCTGGAAAATGGGTTGCATAAGTTTAGATTTCCCCCCCTGGCTTTGTCAATTATTCATCTGACCACAAAAGAACATGTGGTTAAAAAAGTCTACCATGCTAGAGAAGGAGTTCAGCTGTATCTGCATTGCAGAATTAATGCAGTTTGGCACTGCTTTAACCGCCTTGGCTCAATGCTTATATGGATTATACCATTATCTACCAGAACATCGATTTACAAATTTCCCAACATTTTGTAAGAATTTGAAAAGACTACCGAGGCGGATTGTGTTTTGGGGAAATTATGTTGCATTTTCCTCAGCAAAGCTAGATCTTCTATATGTTTAACAATTCTAGCATTAAGTTTTTCCCCATGTCTACTTTATCAATCTGTAGTTTCGTGGATCTTTTTCAAAATTATTATTGTATCCCAGTGAAATAAAATAATTAGGCTTGGCTTTGGAAATGGGAATGGAGAAATCTTGCACTCTGCAGGCCATTTGGTGCCAATTATTCAAATACCACAAAGGTGTGAAAAGCTGGAGTTAAAAGGGCAGCCGAAGTCTAGTTGAATTTCTTTCACAGCAGTTGAACTCTGTCAGCCCATTCTGTTACAGTGTCAAGCAAGCTTTGGTATTTGTATGCTCTATCTGCTGAAAGGGCACACCGCTTGAGTGCATGTACTTTACCATGCATAGTGGCAAGCTGTAATTGGCAGCTGGTTCCGCACTGTTTCACACAATAAAACAGAAGTGTGTCACATGTGCAGGTTCTCTCTTACATCTATGTATACTATTGTTAGAAAAGTAACATGAAACAATCCTTACTGACATACAATAAGAAAGTGGACACATTATCATGCATTAGAACATTTAGGGTGGGGTGAGCAGTATGTGTGGGCCTAAGGCAGGGTGAGAAATGTGTGGCCCTCCAGAGGTTGTTGGACTACTCCTCCCAGCATTCCACACCAATGACATTGCCTAGGGCTGCTGGGACTTGGGAGTCCAACAAATTGCTCACTTCCAGCCTGGGGACTGGTCATTAGCCCTAAGATCTTTTAGGGTCCAAATAAAACACACATTTAAAAAAATAAATTTGGAGCTGTTTGGATGTCACCTTCGGATTCTGATTTTGATTTGTGGACAGCCAGTGTGCTTTTTTGGAGGGGAGGCTGGTCTTGAATAGTGGGAAACGTTGAATCTCTTTTTAAAAACCTAGAGCCTTCTGAGAATGAAATTGCCTTTTTTGCTGGAACAACTACAATTTTAGGGCAGGTGTCTGTGGATCCAAAGGCTGCAGTCCAAAGGGGGCCATGCAGTCACTGGGTCTCAATTGCCCAGTCCTGGAGTGAAAACATTCCTTTCCTTTCCATTTCCCACATCTGATCTTGCTTGCCACTGTTTTTCCATTTAAGAAATCCCCAAAATTCTACTTAAGGTTATGCCCCATAACATTTCCAACATATTTCTACATATATCTAACAGTTTCATATTTTGGGGGAAAGCATGATTAATGTTTGTTTATAACAAAAACAAGTAACTTTGGCTTAATGGTAGTAACCTGTTTTACCCTTAACACAAAACACCAGCTTCCTTCACTATCTACAAAGAATCAGAAACATACAATTTTCATTATTTTAGGAAAGACTTTTCCAATGCTTCAGTCACTACTAACTCACTAAAAAAATTAAACAGTATATACATAATATTCACTTCATAAACAGCTCAAGCCTAAATCTGAATTTTCACTTACCTGTAAATCCCAATATGCTTCTTAACTCATAGCACTGGTCCCAAGAGACGATTAGGGTTTTCTCCAAGTTGCCAAAATCTATTTCAACACTGTTAGGGAGGGGAGAAAAAGCTGTGTTCATTATTCTGTTTCTAACTCTGCATTCTGCCTGCACTTGTAGATGTAAAATGGTTGTCTTCTGTATATCACAAATTTAACATATCAATCTGGGGACTTGAATGTTATTTATACATAGGGCCAGTGCTAAGAAATGCTACAGTCCATTCTAAGAAGCACATACATACACAATCATATACAAGCCTATTCAAAAGTAAGACTGAGTGACTTCAGTAGGACATTTCCAGGTCAGTGTGTATAACACTGCAGACTAATAACATGGAAAACCCAAAAATGAACACCAGCACCACAAATGTATACTATTTCAGATACATCTACAGCAACAACATTCTTAATAAACATACTAAAAGAAGTTATGTTCACATTAATAAACCCATACATTGCGATGTGCAGAGGGGAGGGATAAAAATAAGTATTATTATTATTGGTACGCAACATTATGCATGTATAATAGCAATTATCTACAAAATGAGCTTTATTTCTCCTCTCCTGCCCCCAAATATTCCCTAAGAGGATCATGGGGCAAATAAAAGTAAAAGAAGGCATCCATATTTCTCTTCAATTCCATTTACTAAAATATAAATTTTGCAAAATGTTCTGAGTGTTGGGTAGCCTGGATAGAGAGGGGAAAAATAAGACCTATATTCATCTTGGAAATTATAGCATGCACCATAGATCACCTTTCCTTTCTTGTTCATATACGTACATCCTCAAAATTAGTTTCCCATGAAGTGTCCCATTAGTTTCCTAAGCACATATCCTGCATTTGCTAATATTTATCTCTTGGACTCTTTTCGTCATCTTATCTTCTCTCATTTTGATTCTTCACATCCTTCATTTCTTTCACCCTTAGTGTACAAATTTGGATTAAAAGACTGGTGTAAAGACCTGACCTGCTTTACTTAGTTATTGTCAGAGATATGATGGTCTGTCTGGGGGGGGGGGGGGACATCATTTCTTCCTCATTCTCCTCACCCAATTCTTTTATTTTCTAGAAAATTTGAAAAAGTAGACTTGGGATATTTTTTTAAGAATGATTGTAAAATACTTAAGAAAATTAGTTTGCACACTTTCTTTTGTTTTTATGAACTTCCAACACAACTCTGATTTATTTAACCTTTTTTTGCCAAGGTTTATTCAGAGGAGGTTTGCCACTGGCTTCATCATAGGTTGTGCCCAAAGTCACTCAGTGGATTTTCACAGCTAAAGGGAGCTTCAAATTCTCGACTCCTAGTCCAACACTCCAACTATTACACCATGCAGGCTCTGTTCATAAATTTACTCCCCTGATATTACATCGAAAAACTATATTAACGGAAGGTGTTTATGTAAAAGAAGGCACAGTATCTAGTCATTGAAATTCCTGTCTTCATCTCCTTTTCTCAGTTCATTCTATGGGAATAATGCTTTATGTCTGCTTGTTGCCACTATAGAAAATGTGTTGTTGTTATCTGCCACTGAGTCATCTTCAACTTATGGCAAGCCTATGAATGAGTGACCTCCAGCAGCCCTGGTCATCAACTGTCTTGCTCAGGTCTTACAAATTCAGGACTAAGGCTTTCTTGGCTAACTCATTCCACCTGCTACTACATTCCAATCTACCAAGCATTATCATTCCTCATTATTCTTATATCTCATGATATGTTAAAAGTAGGACAGACTCAGTTTAGTCATCTTGCCTTCTAGCAAGAGTTCAGGCTTGATTTGTTAGAAGGACCCATTCATTTCTCTTTTCAGTGGTCCGTGGTATCTATCTGTAGAACTCTCCTTCAGCACCACATTTCAAATGAGTTGATTCCCTTCCCATCAGTTTTCTTCACTGTCCAGCTTTCACAACCTTACGTAGAAACAGGAGATTCTATTTCATGGATATTCCCAGATGTCTTTTCAAGTTTTAAGTTTTCTTCTAAATACTGTCTCCCTTTTGATTAATGACTAAGACAAAGCACTGAAAAATCTTCATTACTCACTTTAGTGTTACCATCTGGGGTCAGCATTTTCTTTTTCTTGATATTCAGCTTTTGCACTTTCCTCCTTAATTGTCATCGAAAATCATTTTAAGTCTTTGCTATTTTCTGTAAATAATAGTGTCATCTGCATATCCTAAAATATTGATGTTCCTTTCCCCAATTTTCAAACCACTCTCAACAGAGTCTAATCTTGCTTTATATGGAAGGCTAGAAGAAACAAAATAGTGTGAGTTGTTTTACTAATGTTGATGGTTTCTTCTGTGTTTATTGTTTTGTGCATGCTCCTAATAAAATGGGAAAAGCAAAGAAGTTCCTCACAGTTCAGGACCTTCTAGCTCCATTTTAACATTTATTTATTGATTTAAAAGGGGAATTCAGTTTCTATTGCCTGCCTGAACTTTACTTTTAATATACTAAACACAATAATTTTATGTCAAAGCTGGCTGAATCATATTATGCACCTTATACCTTTTACGTTCACAACGTAACAAACTAATTTTTATTCTGCAATACCACATTTGAAAACTTTTTCTAAAATTTTCTGTTTCTTTTGGAGAAAAGGAAAATGCAGGTTTCTCCTCCCATAGCTTCAAAATTTGCAGAAATGTTACATTTCTAGTTCCATCACAAATCACCAAATACAAAACAAGACCCCAAATGGGCTCAGACAAGCTGTTGTTCTTTTAGTTTTCTCCACTTCCCTGATCCTTATGGCATGGCAACTTAGAAACATAAAAATGCTTACCGTAATTCTTCTGCAATTCAACTGTAATAGGTTTTTTATTTTAAACTAAGCTGGTTGAAAAAGGAATCTCAACTTAAGTAAACATGTTATTGTCTATATGTACATTATTTCTAAGTAAAATTCACAACCCCATTTCAGAGATTCTAAGACTGCTTTTTATGCAGGAGAATACAGAAGAATATACAGCATTTGAAGTCAAAGACTGCACTACAAATAAATCACAGTCTTATCCAGCATGGCGTACTGGTTTGAGCATTGGACTATGGCTCTGGAAACCAGTGTTCAAATCCCCAATACAGCCATGGAAACCCACAGGAAGGCAAAAGTAAACCACTCCAAACAAATCTTGCAAAGAAAACCATTAGGGTTCAAAAACAACTTGAAGTTGTATAACAACAAAATTATCAAATGCTGTATTTCCTGCTGCAAGCTTCTTAGGAATGAGAATGCAGGAGGTAATCCTATATCTTACAAAGAGGATCCACTGAGCCCATTTCAATGGGTCTGTGTTCTTAATTTCTACCTCTTAGCACTCCAAGCTGTGCAGCACTTATCTCTGCAAAGTTCTGGTCTGTTGAGTCTTTAGGTAGGGCCAAAACTAATTGTACCATGCAAACATGTGTACCAGAGCCACACACCCATTTTGAACTGGAAATATTGCTTTGCAGTGAGTGCACTGGGGATCAGACAAGCAAGGGAAACAGAATCATCCACCATCCTGATCATATTCAAAGTAGCTCCTTCTGCCACATTTCAGATGTCCACAAAATCTGGCTTCTGAAAACAGATGTGTCTCCTAAATCTATGGCTCTTTATTATGCAGGACTTCCTCAAGGGTTTCCACACCATGTCAACCGTCATCCCGCCACTGAAGCACTGTTAAAGTACTAATCCTTTCAATGGAAGTGATTTTGCTGTCCCACTAAACCAGTGCAACTTAAAATTGTTTGCTTTTAATTTAGTCTATCTTCTCTGGAGTGAATGGGAAAGTGTTCACATAGGAGCATTCCAACATCCATTTAAGACTGCAAAGCACTGGATTACAGACAACATTCCTGATAACAGAAAAGATACAATGGCTCTTCTGATATTCTTTAGCCTCAATATGCAGAAAATCATGTACATTTTGATCTTCTCTCTAACATCTAACTGTTGAGTTGGTTTGGCTGCCTTGGCAAATACATCAAATTAGGTATAATGGTTATTTCATAAATGTAATGATGATTTTAGATACTAACAACATTACAACCTGACAACCTTATAAACTGGAGTATTTAGAGAAATCCCAACAAGCACCACAGTTCTAGAGACCTTATGTCCTTCTCCAAAACAGTAGAACCTCTCAGAATGTCCATCTAATAAAATGATTTTATATCCACAAGCAGAACACAGCTGGAAAAGTGCTTTCAAGGCAGTATTTCCACCAAAGATCGCTCAGCAATGGAATGCTCCAAAAAGAGCTAATGCACAAGTGTCAAAGGTTGCCAGAAAACCTGGACAATCCCAGACTAAGGGGGGAGTAAAATGTCCTGGCCAGCTGGGCCAGTTGAAGCAGTAAATCCCAATTCTTCCTTCATCATAGGCCAATGGAAGCAGGAAACTGCAAGAGGACTGGCACTGAAAGGAGTCTCATCCCATCCTGCAGACTCTGGTGGCTACTGCAAAGGCATAGCATTGCCATCTTGTTCTTGCATTCCTTCCCCCTTCACCTGACAGGCCCAGAAGGTGGGAAAGGAGATGAGTAGAGATGGCCTTGTGTTGTGCGGTGAGTGTGTTGGCTGCTTAAGTCTAGGGCTAGGCAGCATGGTGGAACTTCATTTCCAAGCAGCCTGGAGAGGGTCATAGATCTGAAATCTGTGAAAACGGAGGGGCAACTGTATAGGGCTTTTAGGAAGCTAAAATGACTGAAAAACAAAACTGAAGATAGCATAAGATGTTGTTTAAGCCTCTTTTTTCGCCTTCACTGTTTAAAAGGACAGTGTGAGAGTTCTGTTTCTTTAGAATAGTGAACCAAAATATCCAGCTTAATGTGAATGGTATTCATATCCATTATGTCACTAATTAACTTTATTAAACTAATCATTTTTAAAAATGGAATACTTTCCACAACCAAAAAGAAAAGAAAAGGTAAGTAACTACACTAGTTGTTGCTGTTAAATGACTTTGAGTTTACCTCAACCCCTGATGACCTTATGTATGACAGACCATATCCCCAACCACCCTGCTCAGCTCCTGCAGATTCATGACCATGTCTTCTCTGATTTGAATCTATCCATCTAGGATGTGGTCTTCCTCTTTTCCTATTGCCCTCCATTTTGCCAATCATTACAGTCTTTTCTAGTGAGTTCTTTCTTCTCATGAGTTCTTTCTTCCCAAAGTAAGGCAACCTCAGTTTAGTCATCTTTGTTTCCAGGAGATCTGCTGTAGTGTTTTTTAGTGGTTCATTGTATTCAAAACTCTTCTCCAGAACCACATCTCAAATGAGCTGATTTTTCTCCTATCAGCTTTCTTCACTCTCCAGCTTTCATAACAATACACAGAAATGGGAAATATGATGGCATGGACAATCCTAACTTTGATATTTAATTATATATCTTTACACGTCAAGATCTTGCCTTCCAAGTCCTAGCCTTCTTCTGATTTCTTGACTGCCATATCCTCTCTGATTATTAAGCCCAAGTATGGAAAATCTTGAATTATTTCAATCTCTTCATCATCTACTTTAAACTTATGTAGACCATCTGTGGTTATACATGTCTACTATGAATGTCTGTGTTTTCTTGACATTCAGCTGTAAACCCACCTTTGCACTTTCTATCTTGAGCTTCTTCAATAATCCTTCCATATCCCTGATATCTTCTGCAAGTATTATGCTTATCTTAGATTGTTGATGTTCATTCCTCCAATTTTCACACCTCCTTACTTTGAGTCAAATCTGGCTCAGCATACAAATTAAATAAAGTGACAGAATACAGCCTTCCCTGTCCCTCTTTCCAATTGGAAATCGTTCTATTTCTCCATATTCTGTCCTAACCAGCGGTCTCTTGTCCTGAGTACAGATAAAGATTATCAGATGCTGTTGCACACCCATTTCTTTAAAAGCGATCTTTAGTTTCTCATCATCTATACAATCAAATATTCTGCTATATTCTATAAAGCACAGGCTGATCTTTTGAAAGGCCATAGTATGTTCCCTTATCCAGCATATGTTTGCTATATGATCTCTAGTTACCTCTTCCTTTCCTGATCCTTGCTTAAATATCTGGCAATTCTCACTCCATATATGATAAGACTCTTGTAGAATTTAACCATCACTTTGCTTGCATGAAAAATTAATGCAAGGCTTCTTTGGTTACTTCAGTTCCTGGTGTCTCTTTTCTTGGGGATTGGAATATATACTGAGCGTTTCCAGTCTGTTGTGAAAAGTAAGATGTTATAAGGCAAGGGGATGGCAGCACTATCTTTCTGAGTCTATTAGTTACAACAGCCTGACGGGCTTGTGGAAAACAAAATGGAAAATAGGAAGAGGATATTTTGTAACCTATACCATCTTCACGGGACAGTGCAGAGAAAGGTGATCTTCAACAAAATTAATATATGTCTGAATATCACTCTTTCTCTTGTATCAAGTTTTGCAGTTGCATCACATTGTACATGACATCTATGTCACATTACACAGTGACCCAGTTTCAACAACAGTATATATTAGTGTATACACTGGATTGATACACTGTACCATAATCCCCTGCTCTCTATTCCTCTGGTGTACACTGGTATAATATAAGATCAGCATTTCCTACAAACTGGATTATTTCTGCAATGTTTTTGTACCTTTGTAAAGGCAAACACAAACAGTGTTACTATGATTACAAAATTATATTCATAATGTAGAAAGTAGTTCAAATATTTCAGTTTTCTCAACAACAACAACAACAAAAATTCCATCCGACAGAAGCGTGAAAGAATTCTTGGGCTGAAGACAAAGAAAATATTTCTAAAAGGTAAAATGTTCTGGGGAAAGAATGAAGGACAATGGTGACACAGAAGCAAATGCTCTTGGAGAATACAGTGGAAGGAGGACTGATGAGCCAAGGAATCGGGGTGGATCAGGGAGAAAAATAAGACAAATACCATCAGCTTTAAAAATGTAATTTTATCAACAAAAACAAGGGAAAGAGGGAAGCAGCGAGCAAGAAGAAGAAGCTGGAATGAAAAGGGCACTGTCTATGAAGAGATTCGGGAATGATAACAAAAATACTCATGATTCAGAGCGGCACAGCACCTGAAAAATAAAAATAAAAAAAGAGCTGGAACACAATTCCTAGGAATAAAAAGACAACCCAAATATCACAGAGATAGCTGGGTGTGTACATAGCAATAGCAATAGCAAGTACATTTCTATACTGCTTATCAGTGCACTTAAGCACTCCCTAAGCGGTTTACAAAGTGTAAGCTAACTGCCCCCAACAAGCTGGGTACACATTTTAGTGACTTCCTTGGACGGATGCAAGCCTGAGTTGAGCTTGTGCCCTTTTGCTGGTATTGAACTCGCAACCTTATGGTTTGTGAGTGAGTGGCTGCAGTATAGGCATTTAACCACTGGCCAGGGCTCATGGCTACTACTTCAGAATGGTTGAATTTGTCAAATGCTATATCTCAGTGTCTGGTAAGAGACCTATCTAGCCTTACACAGTACAATCATGGGCAAAACTGCTCCTGCTGTCTGCTGCAAATAGCAGGTACCGTTCCCAACTCCTCTGAGAGTGACAAGACCATTGGAGCAGGGAACGATGGGGATTTCAAGGTGACAGATCATGCACATGTATTAGCACAGCAACTACTCTTGGATGGAGAAGCTGTAGTACTTTGAGCTACATTCCCAAGGATATCAAAGCAGCATGAGAACTCGCACTCCCTCTGACATCACCAAGAGCCACACACAGAGTTTCTTCTTCACAGCATCTTCAAATGAGGCTGGTATCCCTATTTCATCCACAGCTTACATTAAGAGCAGAGAAAGGAAGGCAGCAAACACTCATGACTTCCAACTTTCTGGACATTGGACACCAGGCAATAAGGGACCTCATTCTCCCAGAGCCCTTAACAATCCAGAAGACGCTGGGAGGTTGGATTAAAGTCATATGAACCAGGTGAGAGCTTGCCGAAGAGGAACAGAAGAACGGCAGGAGAGCATCAGCAAAAGGAAGATAGGCTCAAAAGAGAGAGAGAGTCCAAGTCCTTTGAGGAATACAAACTCAAAAATTAGAGAATATCACAGAGGGACTAGACAATATCATAGAAAAATTAGAGAATATCATAGGCAAAAGAATCAGGGGAACACAGAAAACCTCCACCCTGTGAAGCTGGAAATGAGTCTCTTATTGGTCCAAAACACACTGCAGAAATCATCCATTTTGAGACCGCTCTAACTGCCCTGGCTCAGGCTCAGTGCTAGGGAATCCTGGGAACTGTAGTTTATTGTGACACCAGAGCTCTCTGACAGAGAAGGCTCAAGGTCTCACAAAACTACAGTTCCCAGAATTCGCTAGCATTGAGCCAGGGCAGTTAAAGCAGTCTCAAACTGGATTATTTCTGCAGTGTGTTTTGGACTAAAAACAGCCTGTTTTTAGTCCAAAACATAGGAAAGAGAGGAAGGAACGACAAAATGGACATGGATTGAGGCAATGCTGGGAAGACAGGACATGAGAAGGGATGGGAAAATCTGTTCTTTTTTCCCTCTCTCCCGCCTACATTCAGATTTTATAAAACATCGAGTTCTTCTCATTTTAAATATGCAATTTGGGAATGTGGGTAAATTCCCCAAACTGAAACAAAATTCTCCCCTCCATGCCTCAATCAAATTCAATACAGAGAGCTAGAAGGGGGAGCAGCATGTTATTCCTGTGGGCCAAATGGATGTAAAGGAGGAGAGGCCTCCTCAAACAAAAGAATGGCCACCCTAATTCAGAACTAAAATGGTTGAAGACACACAGGGTTTCAAAGCCACAGTCTTAGGGACAAAACAAAGGCCTGGGCCTGGATAGATTAATCAGTCTGTACCTTTTAAATCTCAAGGTTTTTCTCCGGCTGTGAATTTGACAAATCCTAATTTTAAAAATGGACCGAAATGAAATTTCTCACCAATGCCTGGGCATGAGCCAACAAACTGTATAAAAAGCAAGGTGGCAGTAGGGAAGGAGGAGAGGAATGAAAGAAGGAGCTTTTCTTCAGTAAGAACATGTTATGTTCAGGGGTGTGTGTGTCATATTAA
This sequence comes from Sceloporus undulatus, assembly GCF_019175285.1. Classification (NCBI taxonomy): domain Eukaryota; kingdom Metazoa; phylum Chordata; class Lepidosauria; order Squamata; family Phrynosomatidae; genus Sceloporus; species Sceloporus undulatus. The sequence continues at coordinate 193,116,955 of NC_056523.1, forward strand.
AAGGAAATATTCAGCAGCCTTTGGAGTTCAGAGGCTGAATGTGTGACACAGAAAAGTAGAGGTGATTCAATTTCAGTCTTGCATTGTCTGACTTAAATAACATAAAACTAGAATGTTCTTTAAACACACAAAGCAGGAATGCATGCATTTAACATTATAATACTGTAGTTTACATTCTATTTTAACAATCACTTTTGGATGTTTTAATTGTGTGTGTGTGTGTGTGTGTTGTGTGCCTTCAAGTCATTTCTGACTTATGGCTACCCTAGGGCCAGTCCCCTATCATGGGGTTTTCTTGGAAAGGTTTGTTCAGGTGAGGTTTGCCCTTGACTTGCCCTGAAGCTGAGAGTGTGTGACTTGCCCAAGGTCACTCAATGGGTTTCCATGGCTGAGCTAGGAATCGAACCCTGGTCTCCAGAGTTGTAGTGCAACACTCAAACCATTATGCCACAATGGCTCGTTTTTAATTGCACTGTGCTTTTAAATTATAAGCCACTTTGAGTCCCAATATCGGGAGAAAGCAGGGTATAGATATTATTAAAATCCTTTGAAACATAAAGCACAACTAAAGCCACGCTAGGAAATCCTTGGTGCGTATTCTTAAATGCATAAGACAGTATCAAAGAACTGCTTTAACTGCCCTGGCTCAATGCTAGGGAATTCTGAGGACTGTAGTTTTGTGAGACATTGAGCCTTCTGTCAGAGAGCTCTGGGGCCACAAAAAACTACAATTCCCAGGATTCCCTAGCACTTGAGCCAGCGCAGTTAAAGCAGTCTCAAACTGGATTATTTCTGCAGTGTGTTTTGGACCGTGATCTGCTTAGTCCAACATCCTCCAGGGAAATCCCAGTAGACACTAGATGGTCCACTAGCTAACACAAGCAGTCTATTATTATTATTTATTATTATACACACTGCAGAAATAATCCAGTTTGAGATTGGTTTTAACTGCCATGGCTCAGTGCTAGGGAATCCTGGGAACTGTGGTCTATTGTGGCATCAGAGCTCTCTGACAGAGACTGCTCAATGTCTCAAAAAGCTAGTTCCCAGAATTATTATTATTATTATTATTACTATAATAATAATAATAATAATAATAATAATAATAATAATAATAATAATAATATTTATACCCTTCTCCCCCTCCTATAATTGGGACTACAATTTCCCTTTTACTCGGTGAAATCAATGGATAAGAGAGTCAGAAGCTAAAGAGAATTGCTGATGGTAAAAGAAAAAGCAAGTGCTGCCTCCAGAGACTTTGGGGTTGGCCTGGGAGGCAATGGGATGTAGCAGGGGATGATGGGAGTTAGAATCATCAAAAGGTCCAAAGGAGGAGAGAACAGAAGAGGCTCACTGGCAAGAGATGGGCAATGGTCAAGGAAGACTGGCCTTGGGCTGGTTTTTGACTCTGCAGTTAAGGGGGAATGGGTTTTAATGATGGGATTCTTATTCTCATTCTGCCCCTTTATCGCTTTTATCTGAGCCTCTGAAATATGGACAAGACATCCACACTTATTTAGGATTTTTATAACACAATGTTCAATGATGTGAATGTAAAAAACGATATAGGATCCTATAACCATCTATCTACCCATCTTTCTTTCCCCATCCCTTCATTTGTAGCTCTGCACCAATAGTCATAAGTATTTGTCATGGAGGGTAGAGGAATAAGTAGGGAGACAATGTGGCACAGTGGTTTGAGTATTGGACTATGACTCTGGAGACCAGGGTTCAAATCCTGGCTTGGTCACGGAAACCCACTGGGTGACCTTGGGGCAAGTCACACTCTCTCGGCCTCAGAGGATGGCAAAGGCAAACCTCCCCTGAACCAATCTTGCCAAGAAAACCCCATGATAGGGTCGCCATAAATCAGAAATGACTTGAAGGCACATCACCATAACTAGGTAAGTCATGCACGCTCAGCTTCAGGGCAAGGCAAAGGCAAACCCCCTATGAACCAATCTTGCCAAGACAAACCCGTGACAGGTTCACCTTAGGGTCGCCATAAGTCAGAAATGACTTGAAGGCACACCACACACGATAAAATAAGTTGAGGGTCGAAGTCAAAGAGTGGGGTATATGTATGTGATATATACATAGTATATGTGCATGTATGTACATACACATATACATATACAGTATATATAGATATATACACACACAGTATATATATATATATGTGTGTGTGTGTGTGTGTGTGTGTGTGTGTGTGTGTATTATACACAGTATATGATTGATCTGAAATAATACAAGGCATGCATGAATGAAGCCTAAATGATGTTGTGGGGGAGGCTGGGATGAGCATCCAGATATTTAGAGACTGGTTTTTAAAGGGTTTTTGTTGTTGTTTCTGTGTGTCTTCAAGTCATTCCTGACTTATGGCAACCCTAAGGCCAACCTATCTTGGGGTTTTCTCGGCAAGCTTTGTTCAGAGGAGTGTGTGACTTGAGCTCTAGCAGTCAGGTGCCTTAAAGTCATTTCTTATATACATACATACTGTATATATTATGGGAGAAGCTGTACCTGGCACACTGGGGACCTTGTTGTCATTTGGTATATATGGCTTCCAATCAACTCTGATTTATAGTGACCCTACTATCATGGGGTTTTCTTGGCAAGGTCTGTTAAGAGGGGGTTTGCCATGGCCTTCCCCTGAGGCTGAGAGAGTGTGACTCACCCAAGGTTAGACAGAGGCTGGATGTCCATCTGTCAGTGGGGATGCTCTGACTGAGAGTTCCTGCATGGCAGAATGGGGCTGGGCTGGATCAGGGCCCTTCCTGGGGTCTCCTCCAACTCTATGAAGGCCACCCAGTGGGATTCGAACCCTGGTCCCCAGAGTCCACCTGGATGGCCTTCATCCAGTCTAATCTCAAAGGATGCTTAAAGAGAAGAGAAAAGAAGGATGCTGAAGGGAGGAGGGGTGAGGTACATTGGTAGAAGGGGGAGGGAGAACAGGGGACACACACACAGAGACACACGCAGACACGGGTTTATCTTCTTACCCTCAAAAGGCGAGGTGGGATTTCTGGATTCTGCTGTAAAGGGAGGAGGAGGAGGAGGATAATGGTGCTCTCTTCCTTGCTTCCTTCCTTCCTAGTTAAGGTCCACCTACCCAGCCACCCACCCACCGCCCTCAATCCCGCGATTTCCCCACTCCCGGGTGCGTTCACACGAGCGCTCGGACACGCGTTCATTCATCGGTTCCCCCCTCCTCTTGCGCGCGTGCGCAGTATACGCACCTTTCCCTCCGCGCGCGCTCCCGCCGCACTGAGAGTTCCAAAGCGGCTGAACAAAGGAGGAGCCGCTCCCCTCCTCCTTTTGGCCCGCGCGCCCCCGCTACGCGCGCGCGCACCTCTCGCCCTTTCTTTCCTCCTTTCCTTTCTTTCTTCCCCGGCTTCTAACCGGCTCAACCAGGGTGAGGGAGGCGCGCGCGTTCCACACCTCCCGCACCAATGGGAGAGGCTCTCTCAAAAGGTTGTAACGCCCCCTCTTTTCCTCCTCCTCCTATAGGTTGGCCTCCAAGTCAATCAAAGGAAGTAAAGCGGGGCGGACGGTATAACCTGGAGCATGACTCTTCTCCCGTCACCACCAGCCAATCGCGAGTCGCTTCACATGTCTATGCCGTCAAAACGAGCCAATGGTTGTTGTTGTGTGTGTGTGTTTTTTTCCCCCTAGGCCTGTGACCTGATTTGTTGAGAGCGTTCTTGTATGCAAATTTTCTTTTTCCTCTCGCCCACAAATCCTCGCCTCTTTCGCCTCAGCTTCAGCCAATGAGGAGGAAGGCTGAGCGAGGGAAGCGGGGGCGTGCCTATACGAGGCGAAGGGACGCGCGCGCCCGAGGTCTCTCTCAGAGACAGCTCTCTTTCCCATCCCCCAACAAGCGCTCGCAAGCCGGCGACGGCCCCTCATGCGCATGCGCAGTGCTGGCATCACTGCGGCTGAGGGAACTAATGGGGGGAAGGGCTTTTCTTTTTCTTTTTTGTGAGGCGAGCCATGGAGGCTAAATAAAAGGTAGCCCTCCAAGAAGGAGGCTTCTCTGGGCTTAGTCCTCCCACAGCCTCTGCCTTGGCATCCTTTGAGGCCCACTTCAGCTGTGAATCCCTGAAAATACGGGAAAAAAATGTTTGCCACCACATTAGGGCACATTTTTAGGTGTACTACACACATAAAACCAACAGATAAAATACAACAGGGTTGGCTGTCCATTTTCATGGGGGATCTGTTCACCTGTGAAAACAGACTCGCAGATATTCAAGCCCCATAGACTTGAATGGAGCATGTGCCCGTGAGTGCACATAGTGCATACGCTGCAGGGGCGAGCCCCATTGAAAACGATGGAGGCCACCATTCAAGACTGGATCTCAAGTCCACAAGAAACGATGGGCGACTGCTCTATAAAGCCATTAAAATACATACGTGGGTGCTCTATACACAGCTTTCAGCTTACACTGAAGTTGTGCAACAGATGGCGCATGCATCCGTGGTGCAGCGCACCACCGCACTGATGCGCCCGCGCCGCATTATATTCAACGGGACTCAAGTCTTTGTGTTATTCACCTTATGAATAATGGGGGGTCCTTGTCATAAGACAGGGGTCCACTGTACACTCATATAACGATTAAAAAAGTCATGATTTAAAACTGACTGGGTAGGCCTTCCGGAAGAGAAAGGTCTTCAATGCTGTTTTAACGGCAGCTGTCGTATCTCCTCCTCTGAAATAGCCAGTTTATAGAGCCCTTTCCTGTATTGTTGTGTATTATTTATATGTATTATGCGGTTATTTCTTAGATTGTACGCCATGGGCAGGTTTACTCTTATCTGTTTTATTGTTTGTATGTACAGTGCTGTGAAAATCTATAGTGCTATATAAATAAAGCATAATAATAATAATAATAATAATAATAATAATAATAATAATGTTGTCAAGGTAGGTCCCTTGAGGCTGGAATCAACATAACTCCTTCACATAGCAGTGTGGTATGAACAACATACAGAGGGTATTTGCCAGGAGGTTGGGAATGAAATAGCATTTCCCTTTGGAGTTGTCACTTATTTGCATGAGACATTTGAACTACCGTTTCCACATATTTCTGGTCATTCCTCTTCCTGGAAAAACATTCTCAAACAACTGAGAAACCGCCCACATTTCGCCCAGAAATATGCCCATTTGTGCACCTTCGATTTAATCTAGTTTAGGACCAGGAAGGTACTCTGCCAGATTTTAGCGTGACTCCTCACTGTCTCTGCCCATCCCCAACATTTTAGGCAGTGTTCTGAGCAGTGTTGCCTAAAACAAGCCTTGAAGATGTTCCCCAGAATGTTTTACCAAAAATCCAAAATCCCTGGAATTCCCCAATATTTACTGGAATATTCAGTCAAAATCCCCGGAAAGAAATTAATTAAATTCTCCAAATTCTGGGGAATTCCCCGGAAACTGGCAACCATGCCTAGCCCAGAGGCAGAAGAAAGACATTGCTTCCATTTGAACAGCCATAGCCATGGCCTCGGAGAAAGAACAAGAGGCAGTTTCTGTTGGACTTGGTTGTCTCCCCCACTGCCATCCTCTTTCTTTGTGTGTCGTGTCTTTAGTTTGTAAGCCTTAGGGCAGGGAGCTGTCTAATTCCCAATGTGTAAGCCTCTCTGAGAGTATTTGTGAAAAGCAGGCTAGAAATGCAATAAATTAAATCAATAAATTTATTCACCCATGGAATACATTTGTGGGTGCCCTTGGATTTTGGGTAACAATAGTTTTGCAAAACATTTAGCCTCGTCTTGTGCCACAACAAACTACAAAGATTCCATAGTATTCTACCATGGCAGTCAAAAGTGGTGTCAAACTGCATTATTTCTGCACTGCAGATGCAGCCACAGCCTGCTTATGTGCCTCCTCTGAGCTTGTAAGTAGTAAGAAACCGCCTTCACACTATTTGCCTTCCTGGGCAGGAGGAAGGATTAGCCCCCAGCAGGAGGTAGAGCAACCTCAAGAATTCCCTAGGGTTTTCTTAGGCAGGGAAGATTCATAGGTTGTTTTGCCAGTTCCTGCTTCTGAAATATAGCCTGCAGCACCTGTTGTTTATTGGTAGTCTCTCATCCAAGCAGTGATGTAGACTTGAGTCAGTTTACTTAAACTCAAGTTGCTTCAGACTTGGACTTGGCAATAAATGATGCCATTACTTGACTCAACTCAAGACTTGTATGTGTTTACTGACTGACTGGTCTGACTTCATGCTGAAATAGTAAACATGTTAGGCAATGGGCTGGAGGCGGAGGTTGAGGTCTACTCAGCAGCCTGTAACACACACATTGGAGGAGCCTTCTAAAGCTTTTGAAAAATAAAGCACTAACCCTACCACAACTGTTATGTTCATAGCGTTAAAGCCTCCGTGGCTCCACCGATACTGAAAAATAAAGAGATAGGTCATGTAGTTCAGCGCAGAAGTGGTAACTTTCCTGCAGTATGAGCAGGCAGTCCTTCATGCTGGGTCTGGCCCTTCTCTCATGCTTCACAGGTAGAGTTTCTGATCTGCCAGTCATCCATATCATCCAAAGAAGGAGAGTCAGTCCCACCTTCCCAATTCTGTCCTGCCTCAGCTCAAATCAAGACAGGGCTTTAAGTGCTCCATTTAAGTTTGAGGTTGGGTCAGGATCACTGTCCGAACATTGTTGTTATTACTTGGGCCATTAGCAGCCTATGTCTCAGCTCTAGGTTTTTCTTTAATTGGTTTTGGAACCGTTATTTACATCAGTCTTTAATGGGCATGGTCAGTCTAGGTGTCATGGTAAGTGCACACAGTTCAGATTTCTCTTCAAATAAGGAAGTCTGTAATTGACTGTGGTTGCAATCCGCACTGCAGGAATAATCCACGCTGACGCCACTTTAACTGCCATATCTTAATGCTATGGAATTCTAGGAGTTGTAGTTTGTTGTGGCCCCAGAGCTTCGACAAAGAAGGCTAAATGTCTCACAAAACTACAGTTCTCAGAATTCCGTAGCATTGAGCCATGGCAGTTGAAGTGGTGTCAATTTGGATTATTTCTGCAGTGTGGATGCAGCCTTTGAGCAAGATCTCACGGGGTCTCATTGGTGGCACTGAGGTGGCAGTGGAGGGTGGCATAGCTTCACATGCTGATGCAGGCTGTGTGAAGGGACTGTCTGGTGTGACTTCAAGTATGTATGCGCGTGTGGTGGATGCTGCTGCTTCCCTCTCTCCCCTGGTTATTAATGGTCAGGGGCTTCCTTGGGAGTTGTGGGACTGGATCTCCTCCATAACCAGGGAGGCTGTGGGGTCCAGGGGATCAGGGTGTGTGGGGGAAGCAGCAGTGTCTCCGTCAACCCCAAATGGCAAGCACCACAAGAAAAGGCACAGAAGCAATCACAAGTCTGGTAAGATGCAGCTCTCTCACACTCATGAGTGCTCTAGTGGTCAGAAGAAGTTAAACATTCCATAAAACATTCCCTCTCTGAGTCTTCATCCTCCTTTCATGAGGAGAAGGGGGAATATGTGAAATATACTCTTCAGTGGTTTCCCACGCACTCCCTAGAAAGTGAAAAGAATGATTAAACGTGCCTCTTCTCTTCCATCTGTTGTCGATGCCGAGTCTTCTGTTTCATTAGGGTTGCCTGACAGGAGGGAGAGCTATCCCCAGATGAGGAGGGGGATTTGCCTGAGTATGTTTCTTGCCATTTGTTTGAATCAGCAAATTCCTAACCTGCTACAGAAAACAGAAAAGGCTTTGAGTTTTGCTGCTGTTAGTAAGGATGCTGGTGTTGTTGTGGAAGGAGTAGTAAAAACCAGGGCTAGAGTTGAGTCAGACTATTCTGTGGTACCTTTGCCTGAGGTTTGTACTGAGGTTCTGGAAGGAGAATGGACTCATTCCAGAATGGCATGGTCACCTCCAGCTTTTGCAAGACATTTCTATTCACTATCACCCGAGGTGATGGAAAAGTTAAAACTACCTATTATCCATGCCCCTATTGCTGGTTTAGTCTCAGATTCTCTGTTTCCTAAAGATGGAGAGGACACATTTAAAAATCCTGAAGTAGAAGACTGGATAATTTTTCTTATGAGGCATCAGCTTCCATGGCATAATGATTTACTAGGATTTATATTTCTTGGGTGAAGGACTTGCTTTCCCTTGTTCCCAAGGAAGAGACTAAGCTCTGCCAGGGAAGTAATAAATTGACCAAGGCTGCAACTTTTATGGCAGATGCCAGTTTGGATTTGCTGCAATTTGCTTCACAAGCCCTGGCACCTGATGTGGCTAAAACATTGGCACATGGACAATAAATGCCACTACATTTGATTGTCCTGATGCCTAACCTGTACCATCAGAACTGAATATAGAGAAACAGAATGGTTCCGAAGGCTACACACTATAACCCTATTTATTCAACTTGTATGCATAAAATATCATACAAAGTGCAGGCTTAGAATCAGAGGAAGGAGGAGTGAAGGTTGGAGGAAGGAACATTAATAACCTAAGATATGCAGACAACACAATACTACTACCGGAAGCTAACAAAGACCTGGAGTAATTACTGAAGAAGGTTAAGGATGACAGTGCCAAGGTAGGCTTAATTCTGAACATTAAGAAATAAAAAATAATGACCATGGAAGATCTGCAATTCATCCTAGATAATGAGAAAATAAAAAGAGTCAAAGTGTTCCCATACCTCAGATCAAACATTGGTCAGAACGGAGACTACAGTCAAGAATTTAGAAAATGACTAGGATTGGGAAAGGCAGCTTGGGAGCCCAAGCTAAAGGTTCTATTTTATGAGCAGACCTTAAAACCATCTATGCCTCCTATCACCTCCATTGCTGTGCCTCCAAGGTCAGCTTGGGAGGCTAAATTGCCCTGCCACTCAGCAAAAACATCAGCATTGTGCTGATACCGACAGACCCTTAAAATGCCCTGCTGAATCGAAGGAGCACTTGAAACCACATAAGTGCAAACGTACTGTTTTGAGCAGGGGTAGGCAACCTTTTTGAGCCAGGGGCCGGGTTGCTGTCCCTCAGACAACTGGGGGGCTGAAGCCAAAAAACAAATAATTAAGTAATTTTTAAAAATTTAAATAAATAAATAAACCGAGACAAAAGTAGGACAAAATGTTCAAATGGTAGACACTTTTTTTAAAAAAGTGGAGGACATGTGAAAAAATTTGCTGATTTTTTAAAAAAATGTTAATATAAATGCATGTTTCTGAGGCTTCTATAGACAATTGCCCCTGCGCACGAGAGGCCAAAGGCCCCGGCGGCAATCAGCGGCAGGACTGGGCTGGGGCCGGTCTCAAGGCCTTGCCGGGCCGTATCCGGCCCGCGGGCCGCAGGTTGCCTACCCCTGGTTTTGAGCCTCAATACCAACAAGGTGCCTAGGAAAGACTCTATTCCTCCTTCTCTGCCTTGGGGCAACATCCTACAAATCTGGTTCAGTTCTTGTCTCTCAATTCTTCTGTCTCTCTTCATTATGGGGAGATAAGAAACAAAGAAGAAGCACTCCAAGCACTCATTTGAGGATGAGACACATTCCAGGGTGCATAGGTTTCAACCGACTGAGCTGTAAGAGGGCACAAATCCACATCGATCCCCAAACCATTTTCTCCTAATGGATCCTTCCAAGTGGTCAAGGTTCAGGTGCTTTTGGCCTCGGAGGGTGAATTTGTGGATTCTCCTCAGTGTGCAGCTTCTCCATGGATGAGGTCCCCTGTCCAGCCTCCTGTGCTGTCCATGGTACTGTCATCATCCAGGACACTTCAGAGGATTCTCTCGCCTCCTTGTCACTTGCTGGATCATTTCTCAGCCACAACTTCCTCCTGATCTCCTTCACTCGGTACCAAGGAGTCTCATTCCAAGGGCAATTCTGGCACATATAGGAGGTTCTGTAATGATTCTCAGGACCATCAAAATGTCTAGAACTCCCTATGAATATGTGGAATGGTCGTATCATCTCTCTCAGAATATTTTTTTTTACCATCAGTAAAATCAGAAGAGGAGGATCCCTTTAACAGCTAGCCTGGATTTCTTCCCGACATCCTGCTCTTGTATGGGCAGTAATGTTTTTTTATTATTTTTCAGGAGGAAAAATAACATGAATTTACAACCTGATATGGTATACTGTTTAGGGACAACTTTTCTCTTCAATTCTGCTGAATGTATGAAGGCCGGCTCCTCCTTATTCTACCACATAAGACATTTTTCTTCTTTCACGTGTCAAGCTATGAAACAACCTAGATTTGTAAAAACTGAACTGCTCTCTAAAGATAGTACTATAGCATAGTGTACAATAGTATGTATGTATGTACGTATACACACACACACATGGAGGCATACATGTTTCCCACCTATTTTAAAGTAATAAGAAGAGTGTTCATATGTGAAACTGAATATTAATGTTAGGGTTAGTTGATAAAATGTTGGTCTTAGAGATATGAGAGCCTTTTCTTCTAGGTACTAACAGTAGTACTTGTTGATGTTCTTTATTTTTGGCACATGAATATTTTCCAGTGTCTTGCCCTATATAATTGAGTCAGCCCACTATAAGTGGAAAGCACAAAGGACAGTATGAAAAGATCACTGGTATGCATTACCAAAACCAGCTGTATTAGTGCCCTCAAAGTATGTATCTGCACTGCAGAATTAATCCAGTTTAACACTTCTTTAACTGGTTCAATGCTATGAAATTCTAGGAATTGTATTTTGTGAGACATTTAGCCTGTCAGAGAACTCTGGTGCCACAACAAACTACAATTCCCAGAATTCCATAGCATTGAGCCGTAGCAGTTAAAGTTGCATCAAACTGGATTATTTCTGTAGTGTGAATGCAGCCAAAGAATTCAGGTTGCAAGCAAGGCAGAAGTTTTTCTGGATATACCAGATAAGGAGGCAGTTAAACTTCTAACCTAAAGATTAACTTTAAAGTCAAAGAATTGTGGCATTGGAAGGAACCTGAAAGGTCATGCAGTTCAAACTCCTGCCAATGCAAGAAATCCAACAGTGTTGACACCTAATAGATGCCCATTCAGTCTGTGCTTAAAAACATCTAACAAAGGAGAATCCAACACATTCCAAGTCACTTCAGTCTGTTGCAAAGAGTTGATACCCATCAGAAAGTTCTTTCTAATTAATTGAGATCTTTGGGTAGGAAGTAATTTAAGTATTGTAAGTGACCTTGGTACGATAGTCTACATTGAAAGTTAATTTTCAAAATCATTAAGTAAATAAATGCAATGAATTAGTTTGGGTTTTACGCACTAGAGCAACAGGGAAAAATACTGCTCCATCAAATATATTTTTGAGAAACCCACTGGGTCACATTGGGCAAGTCATACTCTCTCAGCCTCAGGGAAAGGCAATGGCAAACTTGCTCTGAACAAACATTGCCAAGAAAACCAGTCAGAAATGACTTGAAGGCACACAACAACAAAAAATCATTGGCATTTTACATCAGAGGTGCAGGGCATCAGGATACCAGACTTGATGTCCTAAGGTGCATAGCTGGGTGAAATAGGCTCCAATTCAGCATGACCAAAGGAACTTATTATGGGAAGGTGTGGATTGGAAATGCTGCTGTATTGAACAGTATCTCCTTCAGGCTTTGGGAAAACTTTGAAACTACTGGTCTTAATTACTTCAATAATGGTTCCTCTCAGGATGGCTGTTCAAGATGAGAGACAGAGAAGAGTAAAAAAGAAATGTGAAGGTGCCTAACTCTGAGTCAGATCACAAGCCCATGTTGCCTAGTCATCTCTCCACCAATCTGAAGGAACCTCCACAGGGGTTCAAGTAAGGACACTGGGAGTCGAGCCTCAGACTTGTTTAAAACAACTTTTTATAGAGGAGTTTTATTTTGATCTCCCCAAGATTTTGTGCTTTGTCTTTTTGGTGCATTCATACTCAGGTTCTCCTTGTCCACCCACTTTATTTGACACAAAAACACACAGCGGAGAGGAATTGATGGGAGATGGAGCAGGGGGATGAAAGAGAGTTCATAAATAATTGTAGTTTTTCAACAGCGATGGCTCTTGGAAAGAGAGAGACTGATTCTGCTTATTGTTCCTGGATGTGCTGCCAATGAATCCCTTAGCGTACCCATTCAGGTGGTACCCTCAGCAATACTCTGAGTAATCCTCCTCCACATAATTTGCTGGGAACCAGCCAACCTGTGGAAGAGCACATTGAGACAAAGAATTACTAGAAATGCAGTAAACAAGGAAAATGCCATAAAATCCTACTAATCATTTTTTTTCTGATACAGATGCAGTCTTGTGAACTATGAACTATTGGTAAATATTAGGGATTAACTATTCAATGATATTCCATCATCTAGACCAGGGCTGGACAACTGTGGAATGGCAAGATGCCTCACTAGGCCTCCAGGTCTTGGAAGGTTGCATCCACCGCTGCACCCATTCCCACAAAAAAGGGTGCCACAAAATGGACCTGGGTGGTAGATGCAGCCCAAGTGCTGCATTTTGCACATCTCTGTTCTGGGCCCTAATGTTTGTAGCCACAACCTAATCTCATTCAATGTATTACTTTTTTAGCTGGAGTCGGCTAGCAATGATGACGTTTTGTGGATTGATAGAAATGAAAAGCAGTCCTTTGCCTATGTTTTCAATTCAGGAACAACACTACTGAGCAACATAAGAGTCTAAAGATTATGTAGTTCTTGTTATCTCCTAACTTTGATGGTATGTGTATTGTTTGTTTCATTCAAATCTCATTCTCTCAAAACCCTCCCACAATTGATTAATACATTCATGCAGTGTCAGATGCAACTGGGATTTGAACCAGGCATTTCCTGGGTTCTGCATTGATGTCACACTACTGTAGAGTAAAGAAACAGTGGGCAGTATCTTCTTATTGGATCTGACCACAGTGCCAACTTTTATGGCTTGACATGGGTTCTACTGATTCTCCCTTTGCCATAAATAGACTAGGTTTCCCTGAACAATGCTTCATTTTACTCTGGCCTGCAATCTATATCTATACTTTCTATTCTATGCTTCTTGGCTCCTTGGTTGGAACTATCTGGCTTCTAAACTTGGCTCTCCTTGACTGTTGTTTCCCCTCCTTCTAGTTATTGTGTTCTGACCATCATACCTGGCTGCAGCATCTCATCTCTTAGAATCCTGAATCCAGCATGGACATTGTCCTCTCCTTGGTCTTGTTTGACCTAGTGAATGTTGTGCTGGGCTGCTTAACCTATTACAGACCTTGGCTTGTGAGTGACTCTGCTTCAGTTCCAATCCTTCAGTAACCTTACTCCCGGGGTTGAATTCAGCTTTCCTTTCAATCCTGTTGGGACTCGTGCCATGCTTCCATGTCCTCAGTTGTCTATGACCAGCACTTGAACCACATTGGCATAGAACCTTCTCGTGGCAAGCCATTTTTGTGAATGGCTTCTCCCTACTATTTATTCAATTATATCTCACCTTCTCCCCAATAAGGGGACTCAAAGTGGCTTACAAATTATTAAAATAAGTACAAATTCAAAATATAAAAACTGATCACACACACACACAATGTGTGTATAATGCATTTGTCCATTTTGAATTTGCACTGGTTTTAATCATTCGTAATAATTACTTTAAAAACTACCAAAATTTCATTGAAGACAGATTATAGAAATAAACAAAACAGCCCACATTGCAGCTCATAACAGTCAATTCCTGAGAATGTGGGATAGTAGAGTTTCCAATTGCCGGTCTTCACTATACAGGATTTGAGTAATTCTAACCTTCTCAGCATGTAGTGTGAAAAAGTTACACGTTCCTTTGCTTAAAATTATGTATGGAGCTCACACAAACGGCTAACTGCACGCAGCTCCCTCTGCTGAGTTGTATTTGTCATATCATGCTACTATTGCAATAGTGCCTAGAATCAGAACAGCAGCATGATGATTCTTCTGGCCTCAAATCCTTTTATTTTGTGTGTTCATATCAGTTGCATTTCTGTCCAAAGCTAGCACGTTCTTAAGAAGCAGCTTAGACATATATGGGTAAAAAATGCTCACCCGGCCATAGATTTCTCCTTTCCACCACCCTGGCTGCCCTTTCTTATTCAGAATCTTTATGATGTCTCCCTCTGTGAGGGACAGCTCAGTCCGGTCTCGTGCACAGAAATTGTAGCGCGCCTTAGCTGAGCCAAAATACTTCAAGCTTTTCCCTGTCAAGAAATCAATGGGTGTGTTAGTCATGGACAAGAGGAAAGTGTGTTTGCATCACAGCCATGGAAATGCTCACAGGTTCTATCTTATCCTATCATGCCCTTAGCATTTTATGAAATAACAGCTGGAAGGCAATGGTCAAACACAATGTATAAAGTGAAAGCTGTCATAGAATCATAGAATCATAATTGGAAGAGACCACAAGAGCCACCCAGTCCAACCCCATTCTGCCATACAGGAATACACTGCAACCAAGTTTAAAATAGGTTGATACCTTTCCTGTGCTAAACTTACAATCATTCATCCTCTGGAGGGGCTTTTTATAATCCAAGAGATAAAAATCCACAGCCATCCTAGTCTCCCTTGGCTGTTTATTAAAAGTGTGGGAATGTCGCCATAACAACCAAAGCAAATGCATCATTGCTAATGACATTTCAAAAAGGCCCCAACTATTCCCAATTCAAAGAAACAAACATTCCCTCTCTTACAGCTATATTCCCCCTGCAGCTGGAGATTCTCTTCTTAGTAACTACAGTCAACAGGAGCCTATAATCAATAAGTGAAGGAGGGCTGATTTAAAACACACAAATGTGCAGAGAAGTAAGCATTACATGACTCGCACCTGATGCTATGCACAGACCAGAGGATCTCAGTGTTCCAGTTCCTGCTTATCTCTCATTAACTCAGATGAATGGGTTAAATCAGAGGCCAACTAGCTCTGTCTGACCATTGCTGTCTTACATGGAGAATAGCCAAGTGGATGTGTGAGGTCAAGTCTATGTGAGAGGAGGAAGGAAGGAAGGAAATGGAGGCAAATAAGGAGCCAGCATGTTGTAGTGGTTTGAGTGTTGGACTATGACTCTGGAGACCAGGATTCAAATCCTGGTTCAGCCATGGAAACCCACTACGTTACCTTGGACAAGTCTCATGCTCTTAGCCTCAGAGGAAGGCAAAAGCAACCCTCTTCTGAAGAAATCTTGCTAAGAAAGCCCCATGAGAGGTTCACTTTAGGGTTGCCATATATCAGAAACAACTTGAAGACACACAACAACAACAACAGAGGGGAGTGGGAGAGCAGCAAATAACAATGAGAAAGCTTTTTCAAGTAAAGATCATTTTTTGCAAAAATGATGTTGTTATATAAAAAAACAACAATATTAAAATGTTATCATTACCCTCTAAGGACCCTTTCATAAAACACCATTACAGCACTATGATTTCAATTGAACTGCCCTGGCTGCGTCCTGTGGAATCCTGGGATTTCCTGGAAGCACCATTGGAGCTCTCTGTCTGAGGATTCTGAATGCCTCTCACTGAACTGCAAACTCCGGGATTCTATTATATCTTTTCCATGCAATGATTCACTATGGAATCATAGTGAATAATAGTGTAGTGTGAAAAGGCCCTGAAACACAGTAACGACATTGCAACTTATTCTGTCACTTTTAAAAAGTAATGAGATGACTTATAACATGTTACTTCCAACTTCCAGACTATGCCTAGATTATTGTCACAGCAATGTATCTAGCCTATTTTGCTTTTCTGGGAGACTTCTTGTTTATTATTGACATTGCATTTCCCCATAATCTTAAAATGGTAGAGATGTAGCCCAGATTACATACCAGATGGCCTGGCCACATTTTTCCTCTCTGGCTCTTTGAAAGCAAACTGGAGCACAGTATCAAGGGTCTTGAAACAATCCTTCAGGGAGTTCTCTTGATAATACTCCACCAGTTCCTGGAGAGAGAAAGGAGAACAGCTTCTTCACACATGCAGTACTGTATCATGAAACATGCAGAACATGACCACTGGGGGGGAGGGAGGTGTGCTTGGGAAGATGTATCCAACCAATGCGGTTAAAAAGAAACACACAGAAGGCAAGGTAGATATTGAGAACTATTTAGCTCACTACAAATGGGACATAAGAGCAAAACTCTTAGGCCTGTTACAGACTGCCAAAATAAAGCTGCTTTGGGTCTCTTTGGAGGTATGATGTTTAAATGATGCATGCATCCTAAGAATTCAGAAGCTGCACCAAAGCTGCACTCCAGTGCTTAGGAATGGAGTGTGGCTTTGGCGCGACCTCCGGACTCTTAGGACCCATACTGAAGGAGGGTTATACAGTAAGCCCTCGCCATACGCAGGTTCACTATAGGTGGTTTTCAGCTTATGCTGAAGCAGCTCACCAAAAAGGAGATGGGGCTTGATCCTACATACTTTTTGCCTTACTCAGGGTGTGTGTGTGTGTGTGTCCAGAATGGATCCACTGTGTAAGGCAAGGGCCCACTGTATTCACCAAGCAACACAGTTCACCAGTACTGTTTGTTCTTGTTTCTGATCACAGCTTCGAATTACAGTCAGCCCTTCTTATACACAGATTTTTAATACATGGATTCAAGCATACATGGTTTGAAAATGTTCAAAAAAAGTATAAATTTCAAATATCAAACCTTGATTTTCTATTTTTTATAAGGGATACCATTTTGCTATGTCATTATATTTAATGGGACTTGAGCATCCATGGATTTTGTTATACACGGGGGATCTTGGAACCAAACCCCAGTGTATAACAAGGGTGCACTGTTTAGTGTCTAAATCAATGGAAGTAATAGTGCCACTGTATTCTGCTCTGGTCAGTCCCCATCTGGAATATTGTGTCCAGTTCTGGGCACCACAATTCAAAAAGGATGTTGAGAAACTGGAGCATGTCCAAAGGAAGGTGACTAAAATGGTGAAGGGTCTGGAAACCATGCCCTATGAGGAACGACTTAGGGAGCTGGGGATGTTTAGCCTGGAGAAAAGAAGGTTAAGAGGTGATATGATAGCCCTGTTTAACTATTTGAAGGGATGTCATATTGAGGAGGGAACAAGCTTGTTTTCTGCTGCTCCAGAGAACAGGACACGGAGCAATGGATGCAAACTTCAGGAAAAGAGATTCCACCTCAACATTAGAATGAACTTCCTGACAGTCAGGGCTGTTTGACAGTGGAATGCACTCCTTCCTCGGAGTGTAGTGGAATCTCCTTCTTTAGAGGTTTTTAAACAGGGGCTGGATGGCCCTTCTGGTCTTTTCCAACTCTACGATTCTATGATTTTATAATCTTATGAGAGATCTCAATTCTTCCAAATCCAAAATCATTAAGCTTTCACCAAGCTTTCTCTCATCCCCCCCTTCCTGATTCCCTCTCTCAACTTGCAATTTTTTGTAAGTTGGTACAACACTTGTGAAAAGCACAGAAGGAAAAAGATGCTTACTATGAGTCCTTTGAAGGCTTTCTTTTCTGTGATGCGATACAAACCATCCTTGGTCTGGATTTTGATATGCTTGACTTCACTGTTGAACCTGGGGCACAAACATCCCCATAATTATTTGTTACATGTTGCTCATTTTAGCACAGAAATTGCTGTAGATTTACAGCCCTACTGAAACACTGGCAGCTCTAATTAAAAACACAGAATTAAGCATTCAAACAGGCTAGGCACACACATTCAAACTGAGTACTAAGAAAGGCGATGGTACCATTTGAAACAAAGCAACTTTTCAACTGTGAAGGAAGAAACCAAGGCAGAGCTTTAGACTGGCAACCCTCAGACAATAAATATATGTCTTCATGTATTACTGTCATATTTTCAGCAAATAGATATCAAAATATATTTCAGACATGCATATTTACAAACATTCATATGTATAATGTCGTGTAGAGAAATGAATGTTCGATTGGGATATGGAAATCTTCCATTTTAAGCCACAAAACTCATGAGGTAACCTTGGGCCAGTTATCTTCTCTCAGCCTGATGTATTATAGGATTATTCTGTGGCTAAAGTGGGGAGGACAGCTACATGTCCCCACCTTGATCTCCTTGGAGATCATAAATCTCCTTTAAATCATAAATAATAAAACCATTTGAGCTGTGACTCATTTCCCAGTGAGAGAGGGGGAACTACTCAACTCACCTGTTTAGAAACAGCAAAGTTTCTAAACGGAGGAGCTGCGGAGTTGTAAAGTAGCTGTTTATTTAGTAAGAATCCAGCATATCTGTATATAGGAGATGGAAGCTGTACTTGCTTCTGATTCTCATCCTGGCAGTGACCTGGACAGGTGGTTGTATGAGTTGTCCCCTCTGCCTGAATTGATAGATATGTGGCTAGCAAGGTACTTTGCCATTGGCTTTGAAGTATTTCAGCTGCATTGGTGCACTGTCTCCTTTGCTTCTACGATCCACTGGTTCTATTGGTCCACCAAACTTATTATACTGAGCCAACTTGGATCCCTTTCTGGGAGAAAGGGAGCATATAAATGAAATAAATAAATAAATAAATAAATAAATTTATTTACTCAGATCCATACAACTCTGACAGAGAAATGCCGTTCCCAACCATGCTGTTTCAAAGGACAAGAACTGAAGTTGACAATCTTCTGCATGCAAAGCATGCTGTATGCATTATTCACTAACATCCAAATAAATCTGTACCACTGAATCTAGCAAGAAGGACACTGCGTGTTTGTGTTGGTGCAGATTTATTTGGATGTTAGTGAATAATGCATACAGCATGCAGAAGATCATCAGCTTGGGTTCTTGTTTGTGTTTGTGTGTGTATGTGAAAAGAGAGAGAGTGTGTGTGTGTGTACTCCCTTCTATCCACATCAACTCTACCACATTTAAATGCTTCTTTCTTTTGTCTTTCATTCATTATACCAAAGATAGATATCCCCCAGAAACTTCTCCTTCAACCTGGCTTGCTAGTGTGAAAAGTTTTTCTGGAGTTATAAAAAGGATTACTTGATGCTGATGGCAAATTCTGTTGCATCCTTGATTCTCTGCCGCACCAGGTAAGTCCCATCTGAACGACTGGAAAGGGTTTGTTCTGCTTCTGCCCGCTCCATGGGCCCTGCGTACCTGTGTGAGAGTATAAATCTACATTTATTTCATTCTAGCACACAAGAATATGTAATTTCAAAATTTTTCTCCCCACGAGGAGAGATGGCAAGAGTTTGTGTACATTTTAAAATTACTTTTCTTGTTTTGTGTGGGTTTATTTGGAAGAAAAGCTGATTGTGCATAAAACTTGGAGAAAAAGTATACTTTGTGCAAAGCACAGTGTTTTCCACACAAAAAACATTGTATGGGTGTTTCGTACAAAAGTATGTTTTTTGTTTGATTTTTTAAAAGCACTCCCTCAAATGGTATCTGGTCAGTGTGTTAAGACACTCTTTCTAGTTGAGGGCAAGGAAGAGTGTTGATTTTATATTTCAGTTTATACCTGAGCAAGAAGGGGGTGTTTATTAATTGTAATTCATCATTCAGCCGCTGGGTGTCTCTATACTCCATAGTGTTTACAGTATTACTACCCTAAGTGACTAGACATGGACGAAATATTGTTTCAGTGTGAATTTGCACACCCAGAACTTAAAAACAAATTAGAAAACATATATTTAGATCCCGCCTTAGTATATACTTTTGTACCATTTGTGATGCAGTTCGCAAGAAAAATAAACAAATACAATTTTGTATTTTTCTGTAACGTAAGAGTAATGCACACATCTTAAAAAATGTCCATAAAAATGCTGTCTTTCAGTGGGGGGAAAGCGCTTAAGGAAATGCATACATTTGAAAATGTGCAAACAAAACATATCAGCATTTTAAAAATGCGTACAAAAATGCATATTTCTAACTATGTCTTCAAAAGTACACACAAAGTTTCGTGCAAGCACGATAGCAATCTGCAATCTGGTGCTAAAATGAGACAGAATGAGCATAACAGTGGAAAGATTAGTTTTTCTCAGCCTGATGATAGCTTGAAGCAAAGTTGAGTGCGTGTGTCTGATCTTTATTCAAAACACTTATATTCTTATAAAGGAACTTAATTAATGGTTAATCTTCCGCAAAAGTTTACTGCAACAGTTTGGTGTTATAACATTGAACTTGAGACATGGGAGTGTGAAGAAAGCCTTTAAAGCAAAGAGACAGTATGAGAAAGCCCTATAGCAAACGCTTAGGAAAACCAGACACATTAACTACACATAAAAACATTGAAATTGTTTAATTCTGTGGCATTACATACCAGAGATAAACTGATAGATCTGGAGGAGGAGTCTGGGAGAGAAAAGAGAATATTTATTTTCATTTGGCATAAACTTTTATTTCCTGCAGAAAGTCCTTTTTTCAGAATCGTCCAGGGGAATCCACCCTTCACTGACTAGGTAGACAGTAGTGACCTATTAAGCCCTCCAGTCACAGAATGATGTGGAAAGTTAGTCTATTTAAATCTAAAGGCATAATCTTTTTCCAGTCTTTGGCATAAACCTCAAGCTGGATTTTCTTCCACTTTACCAAATACAGAGTATAGCATGAACTTGCAAGATCCTTTCTTTGAGATCTAAGCAAGAAGGCTTTATCTCTTATCCATCCATAAAATTATCAGGGGCAACTTACTGCACAGCATGATGCAAATACATCATTTAGGACACAAGTCAACATAAAGGCCATAGGGCGTCTACACCATTTTGTGGCATTGCAGCCAAAATTGCATTGCCAAATGAGCAGTGCCACACAGCCCTGATAAAACCCTACTGCAACATTTATTTAACTGGGCCTTTAATTTTTCTTACTTTGGATAATCCCTTGCCAACATCCTACTCTATCTCTGGGAAACTTTATTTTCTTTCTGTTCCTCTTCCTGCTTCTCTAGACAAGGAGCAGGTGGATGCTTTACCAGTTCAAACAATTACAGAATTCTGGCCACAGTTGCACTGGTGACAGCAAATTCAGTGGCAGCCCCCAAAACCCAGTGGCTGTTAGCAGCAATGGGCTGTCCATGGGTTACATGAGATCCAGTGCATCCTTCTGATTCAGGGGATCTATTGAGATCTGTGTGATTAACCAACGCACTGTGTGATTATCCAAGCCTCAGGAAAGCATACCATCAGTTTTAGGCACCCTCTGATTAATCAAAGCACAAAGAAATAAATCCCACCACTATCATCAGAGAAGTGTTACTCACAGAAACATAAGGCTTCACTTTCTTGCAAGGAAACCAGCCAACCTCGTTGGTAGATGTGTTCCTTCCCTACAACCCAAGGCATAAAGCAATGGTTACATCAGATAGAATGGACACAGGACTGATTCCAGTGTAACTCAGCATCTTATTTCTGAAACAGAGTATGACTCTCCCAGAAATGGCCAAGTATGGATCTATGGATCAATGAATCAATGGGGCCAAAATGAGCTTTTAGCAACTGCAAATAGCAACTGCAAAGGGGACAACAGACTACCCTGGAACTATGGCATTCTCAGAGGATTACCCTCCCTTATTCTAAATCTATCACATTTACAGATCAAGGTTCCTGAAAACATTGCATTCTAATCTGAATATAGTCATTTTTCAGTGTTCAGGGGTGGAGAGGCTTTGAAAATCTGGCTGAGGTGTTGTGGTGCTAAAGTGGGAAATGGACAGATGAGCTGGGATTGTTGGCAGGACAGGGAGCATAGAAAAGGGGAGGAGGCAGTGGTGTCACCAGGTTTGGTGATACCTGGTGTAGGGGGCCTGTCAAGGGGGGTAGTGGCCTGCCCTGCCCCTCCACCTCAGATCCCTCCCTGGGAAGGAAGATGGGCAGCAATGAAGGCACAAGGGGTGTGCTCACCCCTCCACAGCTCTCACCGTCATCTCAGGTCCCTCCCTGGGAAGGAATCCAGGTAGCAACAAAGGCACAAGAGGTGCACTCACCCCTTCACAGCCCTTACCATGGCCTCAAATCCCTTCCTGGGGAGAGAGCTGGATGGCAGCAAAGCCATGAGAGGTGTGCTTACCCCTTTGCCATAGCAGGAAAAGGACCTGACCAGGGTGTCACCTGGTATGGTCTGCACCCCCTGCACCTTCCAAATGACACCATTGGGAAGAGGAGAACGAATGAGTAAGGAGGTAAAGCTGGGTAAGCAACAGCTAAAAAATTGTGAATCATCAAATTCACAAGAGAAAAACCCATGAACATGGAGGGCAGACTGGTCCTCAGAAACAATTTTAACGCAGCTTCTGCCTCTTTATTCTGTGAAAAGACAGATTGGTTTGCACTACAGTACAGTGGTGCCCCGGGATACGAAATGATCGCGTTACGAAATTTCCGGGGTACGAAAAAGTTAGATTGGAAAAAACTGTTCCGGGTTACGATATTTTTTTCGGGTTACGAAATTTATTTCGGCGCGAAATTCAAACGCAAAGCGCGGCTAGCGGCTTTCCAGCGCTAACGGAAAGCCTTTTCGGGTTGCGAAATTATCGGGTTACGAACGGAACGGCGGAACGAATTAATTTCGTAACCCGAGGTAGCACTGTATTTTTTTAAAGGAACAAAAAACTAAGGATGATAGGGAAACTATTCCAGTGGATTATCTTATATTGGAGCAAGGGTATATTAAATGGTAATTTTGTCATAATCTCATTCACTCCACAGAATAACTCACAAGAAGCTGCCAATAAATAAAAGAAAAGGCTAGGTTGCCAGCCAGCCAGCCAGCCCTTGGATAATGTCACACTGTGAGCGGAGGTAAGATACTATGCCTGGGCATTCCAGTTCCACCCTGAAATTTCAAATTTAGCACTCTTAAGAGCCATTGGAGGAGTATGCCTTTTGCCAGTGTTCTTTTAAAAAGAGACAAACATCTTTATGGAGTCCCTTGTCTATTTCTAGGGAAATGTTAGGTAGAACATTGCAGAAATGCCAAAATTTCCCCTAGAAATTGGCAAAGGACTCCAAATAACCTGTTGCATGGGTCTTAAACATTGTTCCAGTGGGATTAATGTTGATCACTCGCCATCAAAGAATAGAGGGCTGATTGCTTCCTAGTAGTTGTTGTCTTGTTGTTGTTATTGTGTGCCTTCAAGTCATTTCTGACTCATGAAGATCCTGAGACAAACCTATCATGAAGTTTTCTTGGCAAATTTCATCAGAGGGAGTTTGTCACTGCCATCTTTTGAGGCTGAGAGAGTGTTACTTGCCCAAGGTCACCCAGTGAGTTTACATGGCTGAGCCAGGATTTGAATCCTGGTTTAGAGAAAAGGACATTATAAGGCCCTTAACAGTGCTAAACCTCTAGAGGAAGGGACCCCTAGCCCTAGGTAACAGAATCTGGGTGTAAAAGTGATAGCCAAATGGGGTGCATCCTCTGCTCATGTAACCTCTGATACTCAGCATTACCTCAACCTGCACTTCATGTAATTAATGTCATGTAAAGGTGCAGATCTACTTTCATGATGTGTCAACTGGGCTGTATGAAATAAATAAAGTTTGTCTCCCATTTTAATTTTTTTCCAGGGGGACAAGACCCCTGGGTCAGCTATCAGAAGTCTGAGAAGCACTGCTTTATATACTCTATTCCAGTTGAACATCCACAATGAAAGCACACACAGCCTGTTCATCATTCAAGATATAGCATCATCTGCATGACCTGATGCCACTCCATAAGTCAAAAGGCTAATCCTGGGCAGCATGACACCAACCTGCCACCACAGCTGCTCTGCTTCAGCTTTGCTTAGCTCCACAATATCCCCCACACTGAGTCTCAGTGGCGGACCAAATGCCACAGGTGGTGGAGGAAGACCATAATATTCTTGGCACACTTCCAACTTGGGCAGCCCTGAAAAGCAAAAAAGAGTTGCTGAGACTGAGATGAACCAGGTCCTTGCTTATCCTGAATGCCATAGTATAAAGTCAAACATATAATCAACAGTAAGCAGATGTTGAAAGTGGCAGACTTATTGTGTCTTGATCACACTGTGCTATGGACAAGAGATGGGCAATATTCTGCATATGAGGAGTTGTACTGACCTTCCTAGATAACCTGCTGCTGGCTCTGGAAAGCTATTGCCAGCCTCCCTCCATCAGAAACGGTGGCAGCTCTACCTGAAGGCTACTGATCTGATGGAAGGATGAGAAGAAGCTTGCCTGAATTTGGCCTTCAGTTTCCCATTTCAATTTCAAGAACTGAGAGCTACCATTCAGTCAGCAAAACAAGGAGAGATGCCACCAATGGGGTGAACAATAGAGACAATGACAGAGCAGGAACCTTATTTTCCTTTTCAAAGACAAAAGCTAAACCATAACAAGGAGGTTTGGGAACATATCTTAAAATGGCTCCATGCTGTAGCTGACAGATCTGCATGAAGAACATGTGTTCATTACCTGGCTCCCTTTTCTAAGTTTATTCATTTTCTACTAGGAGTTCCCATGACTCTTGGCCCCTTTTGCCCATGGCATTCAGAAGCCACCTGTCACCATCAGCATCATCCTGGAAATCTAATAGTAAGGTACCAGCTGCAACTCACCCAGATCCATTTTCTCTCTCTCTGCTGAATGTCGATTTGATTTGTTCTATACAGAAAACACAGAGAATTTGATTCGGATAACAGGAATAGGGTAAGAGGCAAGAAGAACTACAGGAAAAGATATCCCACCTAAAAAGTAGGAAGAACTGCCTGACAGTAAGAACTGTTTGATAGTAGACTAGGCTATCCCAGAGTGTGGTAGAGTCTCTTTCTTTGGAGGTTCCTAAACAAGTGGGATGGCCATCTGTTGGGAGTGCTTTGATGATGTCTTCTTGCATGGCAAGGAACTGGACTGGATGGCCCTTATTGTCTCTTCCAGCTCTAGGATTCTATGATTCTGTAATATAGATAACCGGGGCTCTTTTACACTACAGAATTGTAGAACTATGATTCCACTTTAACTGCCTTGGCGGCCTCTTATGAAATCCTGGGACTTGTAGTTTGGTGAGGTGCTAAAGCTCTGTGGCTGAGAATGTCCCTCCCTAAAGTGCCAATACTGTACCAGTATTCCATAGGAATTATGGCAGGTAAAGTGGATTCATGGCACTATGACTGTGTAGTGTGTAAAGACTTTAGTCACAATCCAGGTTTCAGAAACAATGGCCTGTTACAGACTGCCAAAGCTTTATTTTGGCAGTCTGTAACAGGCCAAAATATCATTTTGAACTCAGTATATTATTGTGTTTCACTAAATTATACAAAATATATATAAGCAAAAAGCCAGCTGCTGCTGGTGGCTTATGAGTTCTTTTTCAAGAACTTATTCACAGGCAGAGGTGCCATATGCCTAAATTCAGTTGTTAGTCCCACTTTCATAGATTGCCAACTATTTGCCATTGATTCCATATTCAGGTTGTGGTGACAATTGGATTTAGGACATTTAACATTTGCAAGAATACACAATTATGAGGAAGAGTGTTTAATTCATAGCACTTCCCAAAGAGAAGCTGAAGTAAAAAAAATCACTTTTCAGCTGGGTGGGGATCTTTATCTAAGGTATTCATACAGGGGAAACTACTGTCAGAAAGCAATAAGGCAATATGAAGTAGGTAAAACTGAGGATGCAGAATCAGGCTGTAGAACTGGGATAGAAAAGGCTATTGAATAGGACATGGAAATATGATGGAAGAGAGGTAGGACCACAAAAATATAAATAAAATAATAAAGATTTTGTTGTTTTAGCTGAGAAACTAGCAGAGCTCCCTGCACCAAGAGGTTTTACAAATGAAAGGGACATGAAATTTTTAAAATGGGGGACCAAGGAGAAAGGAAAGAGAAACAACTGTAATTTTTACAAAGTATGGCATGCAACATAATCCCAGGATAATCCTAGGAAGCTCATATCAAGAAAAATAGTGTCTAAATCTTATTTAAGTTATTATTTATTTTGCATGTTTGCATGCAATTTTAGTGTCTTTTGGCTGTCAAGTATATAGACCTCTTATAAAAATGCATTAAAGTACAGTCAGCCCTTCTTATTCACATCTTCTTTAATCATGGATTCAAACATTCACATCTTGAAAGTATTCCAGAAAGAAATAAATTCCAAAAAGCAAACCTTAATTTTACCATTTATATAATGGACACCATTTTTAATAGGACTTGAGCATCCATATTTTTTGGTATCCAGAGAGATGGTTCTGGGACCAAATCCCAGGGAATACCAAGGGCCCACTGTACACACAACCTGCTGTTTTTTTTCCAGATACAGAATCATGCATCACAAGGGAGAAATTATATTTACAACCCCATGTTTGTTTTTCGCCCCCAGTAATGTGAAGAGAAAGGCAGTTGCAGTGAGGAGTACTCAACTCTTCCAGCTCTTGCCAGTTCTCCTATTACTTGTTCCCTGGCCTACCCTCCACTTGGTTCTGGGAATGAGAATAAATCTGGTTGTGGGTAGGAGACCTGGGCAGAGAGAATGAAGGTGAGAATGAGGAAAGGGGGCTAAGCACTCCCCTACTAGCCATCCATTCTTTTTAGGAAACACACCTTCCATGCCATGCAATCTTACTATTAAAAAGAAATACATATATAATATAACCAGGTTTTGGCTGAGTCAAAGTGTGGTTTTTGTTCTTTGTCCACTGTTACATTCAAATGTAGCAATCATCTTTTCACAAAATAAAATTCATTTTTTCTTTCTTACTTTGTGTTTTACCTTTTTCATGGTAGATCCAGACTCTGCATTAAACAGATAAAAACATGAAACATTATAATAAGCACAGTGAGGGTGGGTGAGAAAACAGATGTTAAAAGGAAGTGGATAGAGATATACTACCACTGGAAAGGGTTCCTGAAAGAATACAGCCAGGCAATCCCTAGAAGCTTTGTTAAAACATGAGCCATTTCTTTGTTTTGCCAAGAAAGCCCAGCAAAGAGACTCCAAAAGCTCTGTTAAGTGTGAACCACCATAAAACCTATCTGACAATTTTGCCCTTGTTTTGTTTCACAAAACCCAAATTTTATGCCACTATATAAAAGTGCTTATTGGCACACTAAACTGGAGAGGAGCCCAGAGTTTCCCTCTGCTATTCATCTACTGAGAAGCTGGTTCTCTAAACTGAAGAACATAGGTTTCATTCACACATTAATGTATATTCATATTTTAACATCGTATAATAGCAATAGCAAGTACATTTCTATACCACTTATCAATGCACTTAAGCACTCCCTAAGCCATTTACAATGTGTAAGCTAATTGCCCCCAACAAACTGAGTATTCTTTTTAGCAACCTACGGAAGAATGCAAGACCGAGTCAACCCTGGAGTCGTGCCTGGGATCAAACTCACAAACTTGTGGCTGTGAATGGCTGTAGTACTGGCATTTAACCACTGCTCCATCAGGATCCCAGAGCCACCTAAGAAAATAGTTCTCCTCTTCCTCCTCCCTCAGGCAGAACCTCCAAGTACCCTCCCTGCCTTTTACTTCCACTCCAGGACAGAACATTTTTGGGAAGCAGAGGAGGAGGAAAGATCAGGACTTCCAAGTCTCACACTTCCTTTGAGCAACTTTCATGCTCCCACTGTGGGTCCCACCTCACAATTTGAGAACCACTCTACTAAAAGATAGCAACTTGTCCAAAACCACACAGAACATTTCTAACAGAGCTGGGATCTGAACCTCATTGTCCACTAGTGCCTACTGGTGCTCATATTCTCTCATAGCCAGAAATATTGACCTGGGCTTAAAGAGAGTAGTCAGCAAAGTTGAATGAAAAGTATGTGAGATGTTATATTTGTAAATACATTACTAAACACACGACACATCCTCCACCAGAGATAGATGAAGGAGAGAGAGAAATGTGAATACATGCACAGCTAGTCTAGTCCTACTCTAGAGGGACATTTCGGGTGGCCAAGCTTCCATACCTTCCCCTATGAGAGTCGTACAGAAAAAAATGTCCCTACTCCTGCCAAAGAGAATCTGTTTTCAGGATGCTGGACACAGCTGCACAAGGTCAAAACACAGCCACAGAGCCTCCCTATGCTCAAGATACCACTCCAAAACTTACCTGTGCTGGACTTCCCACAGGGTGACACTCGACCCAGACACTCCTTGTGAGCAGGTGTTCGACATTTGCTGCAACGATAGCCCTGATAGAAGGTTCCTCTGTGGCCAGATGGGAGGAAGAGGGAAAGAACCTCATATTTTTGACTCCTCAATATCAAGTGAAATCTTGCTTGACTGCCTTACAGGACTACCTTCTTCTGCACACTAAAGCTTAGAAGATGTGATTACCAATCATGCTTGGCATCAAGGCTTTCCTGCATTAACCGTTCGAGTCACATTCCACTTCAGTCCTAAAAGTGGAGCCATGTAGAACTAGCAGCTGTATTATGCACATTTTTGTCCTACCCCAGAGCTTGGGCAGAGGATGGTAGCATACATACCTCAACAACATCTGACAAGCTTTGCAAGAGGTGGTCTCCTCAAAGGAGTACATGTGAAATTCGTGTCTATTTGCCTTAGCATTTTCAGGACAGATATTGGACCTGCAACAGGGAGTGAAAAACAGGCAGTCACTAAGTTTCACAAACAGCAACTAAAAGGTAAGGCTCTTCTACCTGCCTTGCAATAGATATAATTGAGCCCCCTTAAATGGATTAATGGTTTGGTTCTCTCATAGTAACTTTCCTATTTTATTTTCCTTCTTATTTGTTTATGTACCCCACAAGAAGTTGTTATCCATACTCCAGTTTGGTGTACATTTATTCACAGTAAAAGCTGAGATTTCCCACAATGTTACCCAACTGCCATTTTCTGTCCAAATTAAGAAAAGCACTTGTTTGCATTTCAGAAACTAAAAAAGAACAGAACAAAGTACAGTACTTGGCAGAATGACCTTCTTAACACAACAGGTAACAGGAATAGAAAATAATGAGTAAAAAGACAGTTTCCCAAATTTTATAGACTTGTGATGAATGGAAACAGCCACCTCCACATAGGCCTGATTCCCATTACCTTTTAAACTGGATCGCAAATTGATTTGAACCAGTTCAAATCATCCTGGTTCCCACTTGAACCAAATCGGTGAAGCGATTCAGAGAGGGAGGCCATGTACTAAACCCATTTAACCCACGTCTTTTTGACGCTGATTTTTTGACGCTGTCTTTCCCAATAAATAGATTTTGCGCAAGATGCAGATCAGTATCAGATTTAAATTTGCCCTTCAACCGGCTGGAGCAGATCCATTTTGAATCGATTCATTCGTGAATGTGAACCACAAGTGGGTTATTTTACAGGGAAAAATGCAACCGGGGCAAGTGTAGTATGAACCACGCTCCGCTGTTGAATCAATCCATCAGTTTGGATCACACACAGATTTATTTGTAAGTGGGAATGAGGCAATACACCCTAAGGAACCTCAGAATAACATTATGAAGTAGCTGTGTTTCCAGGCACATTTGGGCCCAGAAGTGTAACCAGGCTGAAGCAAACAGAATGTTTATATAAAGGAAAAAGAGAAAAAGTTCTTTGCGAAAACTAAATTTCAATGACATTTGTCCAATCATCATGAGGTGTTTTTACTCCACTCCATGAAATCTGGCTGCTAACACTGAACCAACAGTGACAATAAAGATTTTTTGCTGGGAAAGACTGATTCTCAACAGAT
The DNA here is from genome assembly GCF_019175285.1 of Sceloporus undulatus. NCBI lineage: Eukaryota > Metazoa > Chordata > Lepidosauria > Squamata > Phrynosomatidae > Sceloporus > Sceloporus undulatus. Next base: position 193,146,562 of record NC_056523.1, read on the forward strand.
AGAATGCTATGGATGACAAAGGAAGGAATACAAAAGTTAAGGAGTCCAAGAGACTTACAGAGCCATTTCAAATTGTTCCATCCACTTCTTTTTCAGCTCCCGTGTCTTGAAGTACAGTTCAAAGCCCGAGGGTCCATTAAGTTCAATTAGGACAAACATGTGAGCCCACTGACAAGAAAAAAGTAGGGCAGGGGATGATGGCATATTAAAATTAAATACTGTTTGGTACTTGAAGAGTTTATTCCTGACGTTTCGCCAGGATCTGTGGCCACATAGCCCAAAAAACCCACAAAAAACTACGGATGCTGGCCATGAAAGCCTTCAACTTCACATTGGAAAACTTTTTGGTACTTTTTGATCTGTGCCCCTCTTATATTCACAGTCCCCTTTGCATAGTGCCATGCGAATTGGAAGAAGAGAGTTGGGGATGGGCAAAGGGATGATCTCTTTGAATTAAAGCAAAACACACTACTGTTTCTATAGGCAATGTGGTGTTCCTATGACTCCCATTCCTTTCATTTCTCTCCAAAAGGGTCTATACAAACATTACCTTCTTGTTGTCCTTCTCTGCACAACAGTCATCCCGAACCTGGTAGTTGGAGAGATCCACAAATTTCTTCATTTCATAGGAATCTCCTTTTCGCTTGCAGATGAGGAGAGCTTTATCCAGAAGGAAACCATACCTGTGAGAGATTTTTAACTTGAGAAACTCCAGTAAAACTGAGAGACAAAAAAACATGCATTTTATAAATGTTCTCTGTGATGAAATGGGCCCTAAAAGCTTGGAATCTACGATATCTTCACTGATTGCTATCACATCTAAATTTCACTTGTAACATTTGTACAGAAATGGGTACTTGACCAATAGATATCATATTAGCAAAACATTCCATGGCAAAGATCATATAAGTCATCAATGGGGACATCCAGAAATACAGAAGGAGCCAAGATAATGGAAACAGATGTGGGAATTTACCTCTGCCTGAACTGGAAATTCCCCAGACAGAACACCCTCCTGGGTTTAAAAAGTCACAAGTAGTCCCAGAAATTTGAAGGCTTCCATGGCCAGCATCCATAGTTTTTTGTGGGTTTTTCAGGCTATGTGGCCATGTTCTAGCAGAATTTCTTCCTGACATTTTGCCAGCATCTGTGGCTGGCATCTTCAGATGCCAGTCACAGATGCTGACAAAACGTCAGGAAGAAATTCTGCTAGAACATGGCCACATAGCCCGAAAAACCCACAAAAAACTATAGTCCCAGAAATTCACAAGAAATAGACCAGGACAGAAGATACTGGGTTGACTTATCCATGGGTCAATATAAGTACTGTACTTTAACTCTCATCAAAAAAGGAACGATGCCCTGGTGAAAGGTGAGAGCTTAATCTCTTCTCGGAGCACCAAAAAGAAGCATCAGCGCCCTCTATCTCATCCATCCAGCCTTTAAGGTGACGACAAACAGTTATGTCAGTCAAAAATTTTAAAGGTCTTTAGCATCGTTTTCCTTTGCTTCATCCTTTACATCCTTTGTAGCCATGCTGCTTTACATCCTTTGTATCCATGTTTTGCCCCTGATTTATCCATGGGTCATATCAAAATCCATAATTTTGGCCCCAAAACCTGCCCTTGACTTATACATGAGGGTGACCTATAGCTGAGTATATACATTACATCATACGGATATTTTTTAGACAAAGCCTATTATCCAAAAACTGTTAATTAAGTTGCCACTTAAAGCCTCAGTAGTGCCTTACCTATCCATATTGGACAGGCTAGTACTGCAACTGCATTTTATTATGAACAATTAATATTAATCACCAGTGGTGTCATTTAAAATAATTAACAAATGGTTCCTGCCCCTGATTCTCCTCCTTTCATAGAATCATAGAGTTGGAAGAGACCTGACCCTCTTGCCTCTTCATCCTCCTCTTCTGCTCTGTCTTTTCTTTCTCCTTCTTTTCTCTACCCTGGCTTTCCTTTTAGTCTCTCCAACTGCCTCCTTTTAACCATTTTAACAACTGGTTCTGGCAAATTGGTGTGAGTAGGCTGAATGACATGACTAGTAATCACCACAAATCATGTGTGAGGAAACAATGCAGAAAACACCAGACTGAAGCGATCTGTCAGCATCATATCAAGATTGCATTAAAGTAAGTGGGAGGGGAAAGGATGGAAATTCCAGAGGACGGCAGAAAATGTTAATATGGAAAAACCTTGCTGGAGCACACTGACACAAATGTTCAGGACTGGGATATCAATACATTGGGAGCAAATAACTGGAAACATTTCAAGAGCAATCCTGTTCTTGCTGAATTGACTAGACCGCTGATGTCCATCTGTTAAAACCCTTTCCCATTTTGCAGACACTGTTTTGTCCCTTGTCAATTTGCAAAATTTTGGCTTTCCAATATCCTTGGTACCATACATGAACATGCCTTCCGAGTAAATCTGGGTTTTGTCTCACTGGCTGTATCCTTTTGAATCTTCAGTTCACCCATGAAGCAGAATTTCCAACAGCTCTCAAGAGTCTGGTTCCTGTCTGGCTCTTGACGGCTGGCTTTTCCTATATTAATTTCTATTGATACAATAAAAAGGAGGCAGAGTGGGGGGAAGAAATGTGACAGCACCTTTAAGACTAACTGGTTTTCATTTTAGCATGAGTTTTCGTGGATATAAACCCACTTCTTCAGATACAGCACTGAGTACTACAGTTAGTGTTAAACATGCTGGCACATTTCTCCACTTCCCTTCCTCCTTTTTTATGCTGTAAGAGACAAAACATGGCTATTTCTTTGAAAACTATTATACAATATATTTACACATGATCAGTCACCTGTCTATTTTGGAACGCTTCTCTCCACTGATGATCTTGAGCTCCCCGTCAATCTTCGGCCTCCCAAAGTGAGCCAGGGATTGTGTCTAAGGAGAAGAGAAACCATGTTCCTTACACCCACTTGCATGTGGAATACGGTTATATAGGATTAACCCATTTTGTATGAAAGAAATAGACTAGATCCTAAATTACAAAGAAATAAAACTGAACATAAAGGTCAGGATCATCCAAGCCATGGTATTTCCCATGTATGGATATGAGAGCTCAACAGTGAAAAAAGCAGATAGAAAGAAAATCAACTCATTGGAGTTGTGGTGCAGGAGAAGAGTGCTGAGGATACCATGGATAGTCAAAAGACAAATAAATGGATCCTAGAACAGATGAGGCCTGAACTCTCCCTGGAAGCCAGAACAACTATATTGAGGCTGTCTTACTTTGGCCACATCATGAGAAGACATGACTCACTGGAAAAGGCAATAAGGCTAGGAAAGGTGGAAGGCAATAGAAAGAATGGAAAACCACATGCCAAATGGTTACACTTAATCAAGGAAGTCACTTGAACCTGCAGGTGTTGAGCAGAGCAGTGGGGAACAGGGGATCTTGGAGATGTTTCATTCACAAGGTTGCCATGAGTCCGGTTCAAGGGCAGTGAATAACGATATCAACAATTTTTTAATTAGCAGATGAAACTCCAAAATAACTATGATTTTATTTATTTATTTCCTGCCTTTTTTTCCTGGTCCAAAAATTCAGGATGGAGCCAGCATGATGTAGTAGTTTGAGTATTGGACAGTGACTCTGGAGACCAAGGTTTGAATCCCTGCTTGGCCATGAAAGCCCACTGGGTGAGCTTGGGCAAGTCATACACTCTCAGCCTCAAAAAACCCTTTGTCAGGGTCTCCTTAGGGTTGTTATAAGTCAGAAACTACTTCAAGGCACACAACAACAAACAACAAAGAATCCATGCAGCTTACAATTTACAGTTACTGTTAAACATGCTGCCACATTTCCCCACAACAGTTAAAATAAACTACAGCTAAACATTTATGTCAGACAAAAGTTAAAAGTGTAATTCATTGATTGATAAAAATTAAAGTCAATTAAAAGCATGGGTATTGAAAAGAATAAAGAAAAACAATACACATTACAACAAAGATACACGATGTATCTATTTTGTTTGATTTGCTCTGCCTCCAAACATGGGCATCTCAATCTGGATCACCATCATACTGTTAGTAGGAGTTGCAGGGGGTGCAACATTTGTACCATAATACTTTCCAATGCAAATCTTCTTTTCCCCACAAGAGATTATTTGATGTGTTAGTAAAAACAAACAGCCGGTCCACCACTTATTCTTTACCCATGGATTCAACCACCCACAGCTTGGAAATAGTCTAAAAAGATGTAAATTCCAAAAAGCAAACCTTGATTTTGCCATTTTATATAAGGGACTCTATTTTACTATCGTTAACTGCCCTCAAGTCAACCAAGGCTCCCTGTCCTCCACTGCTCCGTTCAGGTCCTGAAGGCTCAAGCTCATGGCCTCTTTGATTGAGTCCAGCCATCTAACATGTGGTCTTCTTCTCTTTCTACTTCCCTCTACATTTCCTACCATTATTGTGGTTTTTTTCCCTAGTGATTCATGCTTTCTCATAATGTGGCCAAAGTACAACAGTCTCAATTTAGTCATCTTGGCTTCCAGGGAGAATTCAGGCTTGATTTGTTCTAAATTTGTCTTTTTGGCCATCCACAGTAGCACTCTTCTCCAACACCACATCTCAAATGAGTTTCTTAGAATATTCTTTCTATCAGCTTTCTTCACAATCCAGCTCTCATATCCATACATGGTGATTTTACTATTTCATTGTATATAATGTGACTTGAACATTCATAGATTTTGGTATCCATGTGGGGGTCCTAGAACCAAACTCCAGTGGATACCAATGGCCCATTGTACGTACTGCATAAGAATGTGAATGAAGGACTAAACCAGTGCTGGGAATGAAAGGAATGAATAGTTCACTGGGAAAGTGGAGCCAGAACTTTGAAAAGTTATGTTTTTTGACTACACCCATCAAAAATTCCTACTGAGCAAGACCATGCTGCTTGGGGAATCCTGAGAGCTGTAGTCCCAAATGTTTTACAATCTCTGAGTGAAGAAAACATGTCAAAAATGAGGACAAGGATAACTATAGGTAGTGGCAGTACATTTTAATGCTGTACAGTTTTTAAATTGCATTATTTTAAATATGATGTTTGCCGCCTTGAGTCCCTATATTGGGAGAAAGGTGGGATATTTAATTCTGATTGCTGTGGCGAGTTGTGTGGGAAGGCAAGACATCAAAATAGTAGCAGTGCTAGTGATTTAGGGAAAGGAGAAGAGAAGGATTTTGGCAACGCTTCAAGGAATACTGCACAGTCATGTGCCTTCCCCCTTTTTGATTTCATTCTGGGGATTTCCTGTGCCACATATTTTCCTGTTTTGGATTGAGGACATTATACCTCACATGCTGGGTGAGAAATTGTGGAATTTTTACTGCCAAAGGTAGCAGCAATTCTGGTGACAGTTGCATAGCTTCCTCCGCACTTGGGATAATTCATGTCTAATAGTATTCCTCTGCAATTGTTTCAGAAATGTTCAGACTCCAAACCCATCAAAATGTGTTGCAGTGACACTCACCAGGTTCTCTATAGACAGCTGGAAATTAGTGATTTGTTTCAGTGTTTCGTTGTCTCTTTTGACCTCATTTACACACTGAGCCAGGTCCTAGACCAGGAGAAAAAAAAAATAGAATGGTCTTTATTCAAAGAAGATCTGGAAACTTCTGGGTGTAGTTACCAAAGAGATATGTTTAAAATCATGAGACAGAATCTTTGCCCCAACAATGCCCCAGCCAAACATCAGGTGCACAAGCAAGTATCCTTAGACAATCTTGATGACTATATCAGTATCAGAGGTGGGCAACTGTGGAAGATTTGCATCCACACAGTCCTATCATTCTTCGCCCTCATCATACCTACGCATTCAGTCATTTCCAATTTTCCAATAATGGGATTTTTTTAAAGTCCAAAACCCGGTGTTTAGAGGTACACCTTGTCTTTTAGAAGAATAATGACCCCTATATTCTTTTAACTAATAACCCATACAGACAGACCAAAATAAATCTGCTTTGGGTCACTTTGGAGGTATGCTGTTTAAATGATGCATGAGTCCTAAGAGGCCAGAAGCCACGCCAAAGCCGTGCCTCAGGCCTAAGAACTGGAGCGCAGCTTTGGCGCAGCTTCTGGCCTCTTAAGATGCATGTGTCATTTAAACATCATACCTCCAAAGTGACCCAAAGCAGTTTTACTTTGGCCTGTCTGTACAGGCCCTTTATCACTCATTGATATTGGTCTTAGGCAAGCCCCACAAAAGGCTGGATGTGACTCATGGACTATACCATTCCTACAAATATTTATATCCTCCCCTTTGCACTGTGTCCCAGAAATCCTAAGCTTCCAAGCTCTTCCTTTTAGACTGTGTTACTTGGTCCTGGATATGTGTCTCACCCGCATATCATCTAGGGCTTGCCTCAGGTTCTCCTTTTCGGTTGGTTCCACTGTATATTTGGTCAGCTCCTGGCATGGAGAAAGGAGAAAAAAAGCTCTTAGATTCATGTTATATAAGGAATAAAGTAACTAGAATTTCCTTCAATGTGTATAGTAATACTCATGTGTCAGCAGCAACAGTGAGAGCTAAGACCAAACCCCCTTTTGGTGTTTTGTCAGTAAAATAAAACCTATTGAGGTCTGCACAGAATATTTATTATATCAGAACAAGGAAGTTGAGGCATTCCTGGAAGTTTTGTTCCACACAAGAAGCCCCTTGTAGGGGGGGGGGAACCCAGCTACCCAAGAAATAAGGAAGCTGGCTCTGAGCTAAAGCATGGGTTCTTGGCTCCCACTTTCTCCTTTGCTTTCATTCACTCACTAGGCCCCATGCATCTCTTGATCTAGAGACACGAAGAAAAGGCATTATCTACAAGGTTCAATCTATCATAAATTTATCCAGCACAAATGCAATTAAAATGAAGAGGCACCTCGCAGAAGAGGATCATACCCCATATTGTCATATCAACCTTCAATTTTCTTCATCTCACCTTTCTCCCTCTATGGTGTGGCATAATTTGACAGACAGTAGTTGTTACCTGTAGAAGCAGGTGGTATTTTAGTACCCGTTGCATGGGTACCATGAGGAGGTCCCGTAAGCTGAAGCGGCCATTATTGGCACGTTGAGAACATTCCTGAAAAGCAGAAATTTGGGCAGGATTGTGAAGAGTACTAGAACCATAATGCCATTGTCAGCATAGCTCTAAAGTAATATAATCATGTGGATAAGCTTCTGCTAGCTCCCAAATAATCTTCAGCACAGAGAAAAGGCTAAGGGCTTTATCAGATAAGGTAGGTAAAGTACAATTACAGCAGGATCATGGGATCTTCAGTTAGAGCTTATCACATGATGTTGTTCCTCTTCTGTTGTTTTCCCAGTGGGAGACCATTTTGAAAGCATTTTTAATTAATAAAAAAATTGTAAGAGTGATTTCATTTGGGGGGGGGGGAGGGCATCTCTCTATGTGTGTGCACATATGTATGTGCCAAAGGGGCAGGGATAATTTCTTGGAGCAAGAACTGGATGGGCAAGCCCAGGTCCAGTGTGTGATAAACCTTTATTAGAGCAAATGAAGGCTGCAGTCCTGGAAAGGTTCCAGATGTAATAGGAAAGACAGGAATCCTGGTTGCACAGCATTTTTAGAAGCAACAGTACTTTAGTGGGAGCAGTGGCATGGCCGCACCAGGTGACATCCTAAGCAAGGATGACACCATTGCTCTTCAAATGCCTGCTTTTTGGCAGAAACAGGCTGTGGCATTTGCCTGTGTCCCATCTAAATGCTGAAGAGGTGGCATCAGTGAGGTGAGGCTCAGTGGGAGGAGAAAGGAGAGGCCCCAAGGTGTTGTTGTTTTTTAAATTTTAATTTAGTTTAAATTTTTTATTCTTTTAAAATTTTCTTTAAAAACATCACCATTTACTAATTTTTCACTTCAACCACATGAAACCATGTACACATAAATGCATTGAGGCTGTGCATACGGTATTGTAATTTAAAGGTATAATTTTGATTTTACTAGTTGTTTTATGTCACACGTATTACCGTTAGATTCAGTGACGTACGGGGATTATGATTTCTGCGTAATGTTAGTACAAAAAACATTGCTAAGGATTCTGTATGGTGTGGTATGGGAAAAGGTCAATGGGGGGTAGCACCATGGATTACTGCACCAGTTGACGCCAACCCTGGTGATGCCACTGAGTGGGAGAAGAGCCTGATGTGATACAGCCATGAATAACTTAACACAAAACCATACACTTGCAGCAGAGTCATGATTTGTTTGAGTTTTGCCTAACTTGTTTGGCTTTTATTCTTTAGAATAACAGTAGTTAAATACATTCATTCATTCATTCATTCATTCATTCATATACCTTGAAGACACCAGATCCTATCTGATCTTGGAAGCTAAGTAGGGTCAGCCCTGATTAATACTTGGATGGGAGACCATCAAGGAATACCAGGTGCTGTAGGCTCTATTTCAAAGGCAGGAACTGGCAAAAACAGCCTGAGTTTTCTTGGCTTAAGAAAACCCTAGGAAACTCATGAGGTTGCCATACATTGACAAGTGACTTGAAGGCATATACACACAGCTGGGTCAGCATTAACAGCCAACATCTTTGACAGTTGAATGAACCAATATGCTCCAATGGCACTCACTAAAATGAAGCCTGTCCTAGCCTTTCCCTGAATGGTGGCCATTTAAAATTTCCCACAGCACCCTGGAGCAAGATTATGGCAGGTGTTGCCATATACAAATTCATATATACAAAAAGAAAATATGTCAAAATATACATAACAAAACCAATATTCAGACAATCAATATACATAACAAACCCAATATTCAAACACTCACTACAGTGCATTAGGAAACTGAGATATTATCATGCCGAAGTCTTAATTAAATCAACAAGGTAAGTCTTGTGCCTATTTAATTGTATTCTTGTATCTTTTTCTTCATGGATATAAGAATTATATCATCATCAACCAACCCCTTTCCTGAATCTTGATTGTTTCTCAGGAGGAACACATGAAAAAGGATTAGAATTTATAAATAAAAAGAAAGATAACCAATTTTAATAAAAGTTATCAATTCCTTTCTGTTCTTTAGCTTGTTAATTTTTTCCAAAAGAGCAATTGTCCAGACTCTATTTAAACAAGGGCAGTGCAATAGCTCCTGTAATGTTTTCTGATGTCCATCTACCTTAGCTCTAGCCACTACTTTGCGTAATAAATGTTAATTATCTTTGGGAAAGATTGCTAACAATAGACGTTTTCCATAAATGTGTATTGTTTGCCCAGTTGTCTGAGACAGAAAACTGACTATGTTTCTAAAAATCACAAACCTGTGGGTATTTCAACCACAGGGCTGAAGACCATTTTTAATTTTTAGCAAGAAAACAGATTAGCTGGAACAATCATGGATAATAAATGACATTTATTTTAGAGTCATTTCACTGATCATAGAAAAGCTTCCTTTCAGTTAAATAAACAGTGAATTGCAACAAATGTTTTCTAGTACTCTATTTGAATACTGTGCTATAATTACTATTTTTTAAAATCCTAGTAAATTATGTGGTTTAAGTGAGGTGTTGTACTGTAATCATAAAATGTGTTTGCCTTTAGCCCAATCCAGTTTTAATAAATAGGTTTTAATGTATCTAACATTGCACAGTAATGACTGTGTTTTATTATGATTGTAGTTGCAAACTAGCATAATTTACATTATTGTATTTTAATGTCATTCCACTGCATAATTATGGCATGCATGTTGCTCAATACGAGGCAGTTAATAAAGCTTAAGTATTTAAATAAATAATTTAATTAATAATTTGTTTTTTAAAATAGATTACATTGTCATAACATGGATACTGGATTATAATGAGAACAAACACCTACAATGAAAAATGTAAAGAAGAAAGTTCAGCAGTTTGTCATTGTATGATGGGAGTCCAGCACATGAATGACAATGAAGAGCAGTGCTCACCTCCAGTTTCATGCGCACATCCACACTGGTATTGGACATCTGGTCTAGGTATTTAGTGGCTGCTTCTACCTGGCTACAGTATCGTCCGTATAGTAAGAACCTACAGATGAAAGATAAGAAGTTGGTTTGAATGAAGGCCCAGCTACCTGTGGACAAACACTGTGGCTTGAACTATGGTCACTAAGGAGCTGGGTTGTGTACCACATGTGTTGTCACAATTGATATACCTTCTGTCTTCGATGAAAATGTATTGAATTTCTACATCAGGGCTTGGCCTAGAATATGAAAAGCAATTAGAAGGCCACTTTTGAGCATGTGGAGAATGTCCTCTCCTTGTCACTGGGCTGTTAATCAGCATCAATATACAGTATTGATGTTAGGATAAATGCTGGGCAGAGACCACGATTTCATAGATATTTTAAACCACACTACGGAAAAGAGAGCCTGGAAAAGAATGCTTAGTATCAATGACATTCTTCAGACTTTAGATAACTGTGGAGGACTGTGCCTATGTTATAATACTACATCTAGAAGAAGAGGTAATAATTGAATTCTAAAGTCAAGATTGTCCATGCCACAATATTTCACAATATTTCAGATTTCTGTGTATGAGTGTGAAAACTGGACAGTGAAGCAAGCTGACATGAAGAGAAGCAGCTCATTTGTTTGACAATGCAATATGCTGCCTCAGAGAGTGGTGGAGTCTGCTTTGGAGGTTTTTAAACAGAGGCTAGATGGCCATCTGTTGGGAGCACTTTGATTGTGTATTCTTGCATGGCAATATGGGACTGGATTAGAAGGCCCTTGTGGTCTCTTCTAACTCTATATTCTATGATTCTATGAAATAGGATGCTAGAGGAGAGTTCTATGGATAATCTGGATTGCCAAAATGTGGATTCTAGAGCAAACCAGGCCTGAACTCTCCCTGGAAGTCAACATGACCAAACAGAAGCTGTCATACTTTGACCATATCGTGAGATGACACGACTCATTAGAAAATATGATAATGCTTGGTAAAGTGGAAAGCAGTAGGAAAAGAGGAAGACCAGATTACTTATGGATAAGCAACCAAGAAAGCTGCAGCCCTGAGTTTGCAATACCTGAACAAGATTGTTGATAACAAGGTGATGTGGATATTTCTCATTCATAGGGCCACCATAAGTTGAAACCATTATCAACAACAAGAGGGGAGGAAAAATGCAGTCCCAGGGCCCAGCTTTTAAACCAACCTCTTCCCCCAAAGCTAAAAAAGAAATCAGGAATTTCTGATTACTTCAGAATGTTTTATTTGTTTTGTTTACAGAACCTGGCATAGCCCACGACCCATTAGAACTTGTCTATCCGTCCCTTATAGAATATTATGTAGAGGTGGCTATTGACTTCCATGTCAGTAGGGATGATAAATCTACTTCAGGTCGTAGGCTGAACTATATATATAAAACCAAAAGTGTATAAAAGAGAAAAAAAGAGAGAAAACAAACAAACAAACAAACAAACAGACAAATAAAGAACAATGTTCCAAATTTACATTACATTACAATCTAATAACAACATACATACATACCTATTTACAAAAGATATTCGAAATCATTGTCTTTCTAGTCATATTTACTTTACCATTGGGTATTGGCTGAAATTTAAAGGCACTATCCAAGGGACTGAATCTCTTTTGAGAATAGTGTTCTGTACGTTAGATGTCTAAAGCCCAGAGAAATTTCACCATCCCACTGATACAGAAGCCAGCAGCTATCGCTGGTAGTGTAACTTCACTTTCTCACAGCAGAATAAACACAAGCACGACATTTGCAAACTACAGAATGTATTATTTTTGAAAAAGTGCATACTCTGTAATGGAGATAAAGCCCCATGTAAAAACAGTGTGCATGAAATGGTCTTCTTAATAAATTACAAAACTGTCAACGTAATCATCACCATTATCATGCTCAGGCTTTATATAACATTTTAATTTTTTTCTGGTGGATTTTGTACACATTATTTCAGTGATGCTTGCAAAGACTGGCAAGTATGGCTCTTCAAATGTTTTTGGACTGCAACTCGCATAATCCTTGACCTTTGGCTATGCTGGCTAAGGCTGATGAGAGCCATAGGTTAAAAGACCTCTGGAGGCCTAGAGCTGCCCACATCCCTAATGCAATGTAAGTCAGCATTTGTTTCTCCTTAAGACAAATTGAGAAGAGATTAGTTTCTTATGTAATGCAATGAGCTCATGGCTAAGATTTGAATCCTACTTCACAACACCTATAATAACCAGCTCTCAGTATTTTGTACCCAAAAGAATAATAGGAAATAAGGATACTCAATTAATTTTGACACTGGGGCATAGTGAAGAAGTGGCCTTGGAAAAACAAAACAAAACAGCACACCTTTTCTTTGCAGCCCAAAGTAGAGAGGCTAATCAGAGAAAGGATTACAAGGGAAGAATGACAGGTTTGGACCATAATTCTAAAAAACTCACATCACACTGAACACAGAAGCATCCGGAAATTGCTTTGACCGGGAGCACCTTATTGTTGGATGTATGCTGTCCTTTTGGGATACAGACTCACCTTTGTTTGTACCGGATGAACACTTGGTAGAGGTTCTGGGAGTTGCTAAAAGACAAAGCATTCTTCAGATCTCCTAGAAAGCAGCGATGAACCTTTAGAAGTTCCTGAGGGGGAATTAAAACAGAATGTAAGAATGCCATTCTTATAATTAATACACAATTAATATTTGATGTGTCTCCCACATCCTGTACCACTGGACCTTTTACTTTACAACTCCTTTTATACTCCAAGAATTGAAAGAATTGTTACAAATAACAATGGGCCCAGACAGAAAGCTTCTTAAAACCAATATCACCAGAAACATACAATCATCTTACCTCAATGTTAATAAAAATATTCTCCAAGTCCTGAGGTTGCAAAAACAGCTGCAGTGGTTTAAAAAAATGCTGAGGGAGGGAAACACAACCGAGTTGAAACAAGCTAATGGCAAGCAAAATTCAAGGCAAATTATGCATATTGAGTTGACAAAGAATATAACAATAACAAGTTTATTGATTAGTCAGCTGACCTTATCAATGGAATACAAAATACAGTTACAAAATACAATATATAAAATACAAGATAAAAAACAAGATTAAAAAATATCAAAATATCCACATACATACAGAGATAGAACTGGATCACACTTAAAACTCATATAGGGGGTTAAAACAAATACAGACTAAATAAAAGCAAACTTAATAACATGGGATACAAAATAAAATAGTCTAAAATAAAACTGGCTAAAACAGAGTGGGAGATAACAATAAAAGGATATAAACACACAATGTTAAGGGAATTACCAATAATGTTAGGGAGGAACATGGCAGAGCCAGACACAGGAAGAATATTAATACATGCTCTCAAATGTGAAGGAGTCTTCTCTCTATTCCACAAGGTAAGTCAACTTGAGAACCAAATCAAAACTACTGTTGTTATACAGGGACTCCCAATGAGGTATGTAGCTATGGGGTAAGGGCATATTCTTGTGTAGGACCTAACACCTTCTATCTCTGTATTAGAAATATCAATCATCAAAGGCCCGAGACAGACTGCCCGAGTATATTTTACTCCCTGTTGAAAGCTCGTGCAGATTTGTCTTTTTTTTGGACTAATTTATGGAAACATATGAAACTTTTTGGACTGGAATCCGCTGTTTAATTTTATGTACACTTTTTATATGTTGAAACTATTAATAAAGATTAATTTAAAAAAAAAAAAGAAAGCTCGTGCAGAAACAACAAACGGTTTAGGGAAGTATCTTGGCATTTTTACAGGACCAAGATGACTAATGCAGAGCTGGAAGGTTACTATAGGGGATTCTGGAAGCTATAGTGCAAAAAATATCCTTTCCTTCCTCAAATTCTGAATACTTTAATCTTGTTAGCCACATAACACTTGTAAGCCAATCCATGTAAATCTCCCAGTGTTCCACATAGCAAGTGTGGTGAATACAGGGTGCTACAAAGCTGGTGGTACACAAAGCCCACATATATCACTTGGACTACATCTGTACTGCAGAAATAATGTAGTTTGACATGACTCAGTGCTCGGCCATGGCTCAGTGCTATGTAGGCTTGCCATATCCCGCCTGGGGGCGGGACTTTCCCAGTTTGGTGCGGGTCCACATGATCCTGCCCCTGTTTGGCCCCACCCCCGGGATGCCCCCCCAGCGAGGCCTTGGAGGCGGCTCCGCGGCAGCGGAGTCCTCCAAGGCTTCTCTGGGGCTTGGGAGACGCTGTCTCCCAGGCTCCAGCAAGGCCTTGGAGGCGGCTCCGCGGCAGCGGAGTCCTCCAAGGCTTCTCTGGGGCTTGGGAGACGCTGTCTCCCAGGCTCCAGCAAGGCCCTGGAGGCGGCTCCGCGGCAGCGGTGTCCTCCAAGGCTTCTCTGGGGCTTGGGAGACACTGTCTCCCAGGCTCCAGCGAGGCCCTGGAGGCGGCTCCGCGGCAGCAGAGTCCTCCAAGGCTTCTCTGGGGCTTGGGGGATGCTGTCTCCCAGGCCCCAGCCAGGCCTTGGGCAAAAATGGAGCCCAG